>NW_010392339.1:0-31812 GCF_000710305.1 Buceros rhinoceros silvestris | reverse complement strand
TCCTGCTGAGGGTTGCTGTCCCCATGACTTAGGCAGCATAAATGGACCTACGCCCAATTCTTAGCCTCCACAGTTACCTACTTTCTGAATGAACTATGGTACTCAAGTAGCTGAAACATATTCACTTTTGTTGTCACCCTTTGTTCAAGGGCATAAACCTCCAGAAAGGGATGGGATGGAAAGGTCATGTCATTGACATCCTAACCTGCCACAGCCGAACCAACAAGCTCTTTGACTTTCCTTCAATTTACTCTTGGCAACAACCAAGTGTGTAACTTCCCATAGGCTATTCTTACTTCAATCAGCAGTTTCTGTCAGATCTATGGCATTCATATGAAAACAACTTAGGTTCCTTTGTACTCCCTTAGAGCAAACAGGAGTGAGGCAAGTTTCAAGTAGCCTGCCTCCTCCAGATCTTGGATGCAGTGCTGCTTGAAAACATAAAGCTACTGCTACAAAGTCAGACAAGCAGATGACCTGGTTAACTTAAACGAGAATATACAACTCTTCAGGGAATTACACAATAAGGAAATACTAGGGTTTTGTTTTGCTACTTTCCCTTTCTTAGCTAATAAAATTTATAAAGTTTTTACACCATGTGCTGGAAACCATTTTTCAATAAATCTCTTCTATCTTGAAAAACTTTGGACATAGCTTAAAGGCAAGACAAAAGCTAAGAGAGTGAAAAATACTGACTGAGGCAGGGAGAAAAATTAGGTAACTCATTCACCAAAATCAAACAAAAGCCTCTCCAAAGACTTCACTCTATTCTAGGCCAGGCCACACAACTAAGAAGTCCACATAGCCTGCTAAGGATGCAGACTTGCCAGCAAAATTTCAGTAGCAAATCGACTAAGACTGTTCTGTGGTAAAATTCTCCAGTATACAATGCCAGGATCTGCCATGGTGACTACCACTAGTGATGGGGATGGTCAGACAAACGAGAGCCAGCACACGGGTCCTTGCAACAACCTGCCCCTCAGCCCAACCATGTCAGGAAGGAAATGAACATCAGTCCTGCTGCGATCCCCAACTACTCCATGATATGGATTGCTTATGCCAGCAGATGGACGGCAAACAGCAGAAACAGCTGGTGGAATGCAGAAGCAGCCTTACACCCCCGAACCTTCCTACTCAGCTCTAACTCAGAGAGGATCCTGACAGAAAATTTGCCGCAGTCTCCTCTTTACAAAACACTGTTCAAGAGGTCAGAATAATACTGCTTTTTGACAACCCTGATCAAATACACCATATCAGTATCACAATAAAGTTCACGCACGTGAGATGTTCCAACAGTTTCCACGGCTGTTAGAACACAGGATAGACTATGTAATGTTACCCAGTACAAAAAAGTTTACGTAATAAAATGTTCAACTTATCGCTGGTTATCACACAAGTGAACTAAGTCATGCTTCGGGAAATGTTTATGAATACAAGTAATTTTATCTATCCCATGAGTCCTTCATGGTTCAGAAGAGCTGTGCATGTGTGCAAGTGTTTGTAAGCTTAGGATCTAAGTGTACACTAAATAATCCAAAGAAAAAGATAAGCAGCAAGACTCTAAAGAAGACTCTAAACAGAGGAGAGGTTATATAATTTTGATGGGATTTTACTGCCTAACAATCTTAACCTCCTCCTTTGCCATCTGTCAGATTTGGTGTCTTTCACTCTACAGCCTTAAAGTTCCAAGTTCCCAAATCTTCACACTGAAGAGTATCTGGTGTTGAAAGACTACTCACAGACAAATTTTCAAAGGATTGTAGTACACAGCTATATCCATGAAGTGGCTCTGAAAAATCTGGGCCTCACGATTAATGTTGAGTATCTTGTAACTCTACTACTTGCAATATTTTTACTATTTTGTGGGACTAGGAATCAAGTCTATGCTTAATGACACCTCTGTCCTAACTGAAGCACTTCACTTGCCAGTCCTGTCTGTCATCCTTCTCAAGTGCTGCTGAAGGAAAATGCTGAAGGAAAACAAGGCCTAAGTCTGACGGAGCACTGTTAAATTTGCAGGATGGGGCAGTGGATGTCAGTACATGCTGTCCATCTAACCCACCTCCTCTGGCTCAATCAATTTGAATTCCATGCCTCGGCCAGTCCACGCTATGAAATGAGAGTTTGATGGATCATCAAGAAGAGCTACCAAAAACTGCCAAAGCTGAAGTGAGCCTCGCCGTTGATATGTGGGTCCCTCGCGGTACATGCCTGGCTCCTGTTTGACATCACCTGCACAGAAAAGCCTCAATGTTAGATGAGCAACGCACAAAAAGCATCATCACTCCATTTGTCAGAAAAACCAGCAAAGCAATCGTCAGGGCTAATAAAACAGAAGGAAACAATTCTTACTACCCAGCCACCCATGAATACAACATTCCCCTGTCTGCTGTTAATTGTAAACACTCTTACAATAACAAAATAATATACTAAAACTGCTTAAATTCAGTCATGATTTATGGAAGTCTCCCTAAACCTATCCCCATTTACTTCTGATACATGCAAATCTTGCTTGCAAACCATTCTGCAATATCCTCTATCTGAAGGAGCATGTTTTTGTAAGAAAGAACTGTTTTTGTAAGCAACTCTGATGTCTGTAGAACTGTGTTTGTGTACTATACTCTGCACAAGCTCCAGTTTTGGAAATGTAATGTATGTTTCATAAGCTGCAAAAACCTACTGAGTGACACTACTTTTGCATGCAAATGCTTTTAAGGAAAATTTGACAAAGTATTTGACTTGGACTTAAACAGCATGTGCTTTAAGAATAGGTATGCAAATCCTGCAGATATGTGAGTTCCTCTGTGGCATATCAGACTTGCATATAAGCATGTATTACTTTTACTCGTATCTACATATTACATTAGTATTCCCCTTGAAAAGCAGTAAGTTAATTTTTCTAAAATTTCAAGTCCAGAGAAACCTTTTAAAAACCAGCAATAACAACATTCTGCTAGTTGCTCCACAAACTGCCAGTGAAAAACCATTCTGTTACTTCCAAACTATGCCTCTGTAGTTTTTAAATCATGTTCACACCAAAAACTCATTCAACAATATATGAAAGGTCTGATGCTGAAGCAGAGAGTTATTTTTTTCTGCACACAATGACAGAGATCCTTGGATATGCTGGTAAAACTCATTTCAACTACCACAACAGCTATACCCTCCAATAAGGCAGTGTAACGTGTTTCATACCAAAAGGCAGGATTTTACATTCATCCTCAATATTAGGATGCTCTGAGGGCCATTACAGAACAGTTCCATGTATTGAAAGTAAGAATAATAATATAAAAAATGGAGCACTTCCTCTTGTAATCAGGAAAGAAAATTGAGTTAATAGCTGTGGGAAATAAATAAATCAACCCAAGGCTTTTTGGTTTATGTGAGGTTCCAGTACCAGTCCTGAAAAGCCTTATTTCTCAAAGACAGAATTTTTCTTTTAATGATAGCTGTGCAATGGGCAAATGGCAAGTGCAGTATTACAGACAATCAGATTCTTTGCCTGTGCCAATCTCTGATTTCAAACGAAGCAGCTGTGAACACCAAACATCAAGACTAGTCCTAGGCTTATCCTACTTTTGATATACTGGACTAAACACGATGACATATCTGCTAATTCTTCCTCAAAAGTCATCGTACAAGTATAAACACACCTATCTGCATCACAAGATCAATATTCTAGAGTACAAGGTGTTCTCTCAGTGGACAGTCATAGAAGCTAGCAGTAGACGGCTTGCTTTGCAAGTGCACAATCATTTCCAAATATTTATTTCTTTCACTTTATTTATATTTCTTTTCCATTTTTATTCCCTTCCCTGTACAAACCCCAATCAAAATAAAAGAATTTTCAAGAAAGACAGACAAATGTTACACCTGAAGAGTTTTAACTTCCTGTAGAACAGGGTCTGATCACATTCCCATAAACATAAATATGAACTTGCTACTGGTACTGAAAACAGATTGGGTCCACAATTATTTCTGGGGAGGAGAAAAACCTGACATGATGCGCTTTAAAAAGGGGGGGAAAAAGAAGCATACATTCCAAAACCAGGGTATAAAGCAGACTTCCCATGAATAATCCTTCCAGTGAACTTGTCACTCCAGTGACAATGCAATATCAGATAGAGCAATCTTCAGTTACTTATTATTAGTATTATTTAAAATCCTCTTGTCATTTCTTGTTATTCCTTACCAACCATGAAATGCATGTGACACCTTCATTTGAGGAATGTGTAGTTCTTTGGGTTACTTTAATTTTAAAGTCTCTCATTCTTCAGCAAACACAACAAATGTTACTAGACACGCCACAGTTTTGTAATCCGTATAAGTGATTCTCAGGGGAAAACAAACAAATAAAGCATGAGAAAAACCCCAAGAGTTCTTCAGCTCTACTTTTAGCTATGGTCAGAGAGCTGTTTACAAGTTGCAAGTTTACAAGTATCTAATCTTTCCTGCTAGAATAAATAAAGCTGGGCATACATACACTAACGCAAAGAGGCCACTCTAGCAAATTTAAGTAATTGGTCTCCAAATTACTTCCCAAAGTTGCAGACTAACAAAGTCACTGGCAAGAAATACTAAATACTGAGTCCATCTACTTTGTCTATAATGAAATAAATCTGAAATCAACTGAGTTACACTGGAAAACTGATTTTACTTCAGAGTAACTGAGAATAATTTAGGCCATTTATTTTAATTGACCTCAGAATCCCTCTTGAAAAAAATATCTGTTTTAACAGGTAGTATTGTGAAAAGATCATTGATTTGTTATCAATCCCAGTAAAAAATAAACCACTAGTGCAGTCTTTAACCTAGTGCAAGTACATTGACACAAACACAAAAATGCCCTATACACTCACTCTCCACATTTCTTCACAGACAGTGAGAGAAGAGGCTTAATGCTCAGTAAAAATGCCTTCTCCTCTGTTTCATTAATTATAAGAACGGCTTTCTTTAAATCTTGAACAACAAGCAGTATGTGATCATGAGTGCAATGGGAATTCTCCTATTGAATTGAGAAGCTCAACAAACAGCACAAGAACTGAGGTCCTCTGCTTGCAACTCTGGATACAGCATCTTTTGCTGGCAAGAGTCGAATGACATCCTATTGAAGAGAGACTTTGGTTTCAAGAGACAAAGGTCAGCTTTTGTTGGGTGCACCACAAACGGTGTGTTAAGGAATCCAAAATTGGAATGTTACTGAGCTTTTTTGATCAGCAAGAGAGAAAAGTCCCTCATCTCTTCCTTTTTCATCTCCTCACACAAGAAAGAGAAAGAGAGATGTGTCATACATACCGTCGAACTTCTCCGGAACAACGCAAGTGTCATCATAAAACTGCCTAGGTCCCTTTTCATACATACAGCCTGTAAGTTAAAAAGAGAGAGGAGTTTTTATGAAAGATGCATGGAGAAAGAAGAGATCATAGTCCTAATGTCAGAGGGAACACAAAGCCATAAAGGAATCAGATTAATATCCCACACCCTTTACACACCACCCAATCACAACATTTTGGCCTCAGTACAGGGGTGCTTGATTAATGTGTGCATTCCCAAAAGATTGTTAATCTCTACCTGCAAAAATGAAAAAGCACCCATTTTCTATATTCCAAAATGTTTGTCTCATTTCCTGTTTGAACTAGCATGGCTTTGACTTTAAATCATTAGTTCCTGTGGGCCTCCTCCCCATAAGACTAAAAAAAGTCCTACTCCGTATTTCCTCCTCACACTCACAGAAGTCACCCCCTTGATATTTACTCCAATTAAGATGATTTCGTAAAATTTAGGTTTTGTCACTATAAGACACTCTGAAACCCTGAATTCTTTGTGGCACTCTCTCCTGTATGCACTCCTGCTTTTTTTCAGCATTACTTTAATGTTTTGCTTAACTGGAACTGTATTGCATGCCACTATCAGCCTCACCAGTGCTGCTCAGCAAGACAAAATATCTCCTCTCCTGCCTCTCTATGACCCTACTTTTGACTGTACAACTATTACAGAAGGCCTTTTGGTCATACAGTTGCAATGTTTGCATGGGCTGGCTTCCCGCTGAGAAGCCTAGGAGAAGGCCCTTCTCAAAATCGTTTTTTCCAATATACTGTTACCCAGTTCCATAGGCCTGGTCTACATTCAGCATATTTAAAAACCATTTTGTTTAATGTGCATAGACTACAAACAATTCAAATTGCTTTGTGTGACTGCCCTGTCCTGCCATTTTTTACCACTCTGTCTATCTTTGTGCCTTAAAAGTTATCTATTAACTTTGTTCCGTATCTTTACTGAAAACGTTGAATAGCAACACTCCCGATATCAATTTCTACAGAACTGTAATAGAAACAATCCATTCAGAGATGATTGCACAGTGACAGCCACTTTTAGATCTGTCAGTTGGCCAGGTCTTAATGTATTTAATGTGTACTTCATTGATACTGCTTTGTGCTAACTTCTTAATCAGAATGTAACGCAGTTGTAAACTGAATGCCATAAAAAGTCTAACTATATGATACAAGCAACTTTATCAATCAAACTTTTTATCTCAGCAAAGAATAGAATCAGATTCAACATGACCTTTATTCCATAAAATCATGTTGACTGATTTCCAAATACAGAAACCAAATATTTATCAAACATCACTGCTTTTTCTACGTCATTCATAACAATTTTAACACCTCCAAGTACTTATGAGTGCATAAGATGGCTAAGATTTTTACCTTTTTTTTACCTTTGCTGTGGTTAAAACACAAATCTGTTGACCTTAGCCCTGCAGTTTGTGGATTCTTCACTGATATCTTTCACCTCCATTATCAAGCTTCTGTCCTTCATATAATTTCACATACCAAGACTGTTATAAATTTCCATCTCCTGTATCACCCTTCTTACTAAATACTACCTTTTATTTCTATTTTTTGTCTTTATTTCACCCCAGAAGCATTTGAGCTTTTAGCCAAATCTGTTATATTTCCAGTCATGTCTTTTCACAGAGTCTTACTAGAGGACTTTGATTCACACATCTGTCTGAATTCTCATCACTCTCAAAAACAATTTCCCTCATGTTTATGAAATCCGTCCCTTGGAAGAAAAACAAATAAAGCCACACTAAGAAAAAATTCATATACTGACAAGAAAACTCCACCAAAGCAGAAGAGTGGAAGGTACAATTTCTCTTTCAGTGGTCATTTATTCTTAGTTCTGTTTGCCTTCTTATTTTTAATACATATAAATTGCCTTTACTCACAATTATTAATTTTGACAATGATCTAAGCTCTGCCCTACTGAAGTCACTGGGGGGTTTGGTATGTATCACATGGCTGTACAATTTGGGCCTAAGCAGCACCAAAACATTGCAAAAAATGTAACAAAAGGAAAAGTCAAAAACCTTCACTGAATTTAAAGTGTAAAATGGAATACTTAAGAGTTAACTGAGCCTGTCACACCAATAGCCTGGAAAATATCACTTGAGTAGATGATTGGGTGAAATGGACAAAATTTAAAGCGTGTCTTCTTTTCAACTGCTAGAGGCCTTGAAAAGCATAATGAGTAAATTTGTAGTAAAAGTGCTTCTATCCTGATCAACTTGTGGCACTAAAAGAAGCAACAAAAGAATCAGAGCATCAGAAACTCAAGACTGAGAAGGGAAAGAAAGATGATGCGAATCTTCCTAGCAGCAGATTTAAACCAGCGAACCCCAAATCCCTCCAGGCTTTTTAATTTTTCACGTTTCTCTTGTACAAAGTGATACATAATAGAAAACTTAACTTCTGTTCTGTTTGGGTGAGCCAGGAAGCCTTCTTGCCTCATGTAAATGGAATGGCAGCTAGGCACTTCTGAAAGGAGAAGACAACAATGCTAGTCAAAAGACTGGAATTAAAAGTGTGCAGGTTATCAGTGAGACAGGCTGCAGGCAGAAGAGCAACAAAAATGAGTGAGGGGAAACCTGTCAACACAGTCAACATTTCAGAGCAGCACGCACAAGGCATGGTGGAGGAGAAAACCATAATGTAAGAATCACAGATCCCATCTAACACAGGTACTTGAAACTCAAATCCTTATTGCAATCAACTTTGCTAAAAGCTGACTCCTATGGCAATTAATACTTTAGATCTTTCACAGGCCAAAACCCCACACAAGACAGTACGAATATTTTAAGCTCTGTGCTTGTATAATTTGACCTAACATTTTTAATCAATTACACTGAAAAGCCTGCCAATCACACTGGAGACTTACAAATTCTACATTAATATAAGGAATGTCAGAGTGAATTTAGAGTAGGACATTGCTTTTTAGACTATGGTTAAGGATTTGAAGAGTTAATGAAATTTTCTGCGATTGCTAAGGTTTAATCCAGGAATTCAGATGCAACAATTTCACCCTTAAACAAAAAAGACACCCCCAACAACACACCCCCCAAAAAACTAGTGCGCACATTTTAAGTTAATACTGACATTTATTCGACATTTCCCACCACTACTCAAACCTGAAAGAACAATGAGAAAATCCAAACAGAATTAATGAAAATGGTATTATTTAAGTAAGTGTGTTGCTATTTTTACCCCGTGTCTTGCACTGCCCCCAAGTAGCCACATCTTGTGCACAGGGACTTGCAAACAGAAATAGACCGTAAATGTGTGCCCTTCTAGACCATGTTTAACCCGCTTCTTGGATATCAAACAGCTTGCTCAACAAAGTCTATTTGATACTGTGATAAACACCTGCCTTAAGCTATTCAATCTGTTACCAGTAACTTGTAACCTCTTTAAGAGGTGCAGAGGTCAAAAAAGCAGACATTATTCTTCCAACACTGCCTACAGACTCTTTCAGACTGTGATTCCAAATTTCACTGTTCACTGACTAGTGATGAGTATCAGAGATTTGGCAGGATAAGAAAATGAGGTTTTACACTGGCTTCACAAAACAAGTGAAACACAGGGCAGTAATAACAAGTTTCCTCTAGCAGTCCTTGGCCTGTCTTGCACGTCTGTGCCAAACTCTTCATTACCTCCTCTCTCGGTGAAACCCTCAGTGCCTGCCTGCTCAGGCCCCAAGAATCTCTAACGTCTCAGGCAGCTATTCTGAGCAACCACAGGAATCAGTGATTCAGTGCTCACCGGAGTCAAGTACAGCTCTGTAGGATAAAAGTCAAGGCTAAGAGTAGTGGTTCACCTGCAAGGAATCACTCATGTTACCAACTAGATTCAATCTTAAGGAGAACGGAAAAATCTACATGAAAAAAAGAGGAAGTTGTAGAACTGAAACAGATGTTGTTTTCTATTTTAGGTAAAAATTCACAAGTACTGGCAGTAAAACCCTTTTTGACTCATGAACTCCACTCTTGCAAAGTGATACAGCAGAATACACGGAATAAAGTATACGCACGCATCCAAGAAACTGCGTTCTTAGCCAGTTTGGGGTTTTCATCTCCCATGCTCCTAAATCAATTATAGTTAACATCTGGAGTCTTTTTAAGGAAAGCATTGTTTGTACCAACATTACTTAATCTTCTGGTTAACTTGTGCTTAAACAGTCCACAGAGGACTGAAAAACACAGCAAGGAAGAGTTTATTTCTCGTAAAGTAACTATAGTCTTGTTATCCTAAAGTGCTATCAGTTAATTTATGACTATCAGAGTGGGTCAGACTCTAATCAAATTGTAGAAACATTTCCAAAGTGATTATTCAATCAAATGACTAACATGGTTAATTAGGAGCCATAAACATTGCTCTGAAGTTCATCAAAGTAATGACTTGCCCAGAAAAATTACTGCTAATTAAATTGCCTGCTGCTTTCGTTTCTACCTTATCTAATAAAAAGTCCAACCAATGAAATTTAGCATTGCAGTTTTAAATTGTACTAAATGCGTGACTGAGACCCAGAAGTATTTCTACAAGCTAAGCGGAGCTACTTCAAAAGAAAACATTTTAGTGCAAAAATTACAGAGCAATTATATGTTTTCTTCTCCTTGAAGTATTGTTTCAAGACAACAAAGAAGACCGAAGTAGGTATAAAATCCTCTCAAGGCAAGATCCAAGTATCTGAGGTGACTGATTCTATCACCTTTTAGCAATTTTTAGTCTTTGAAGAGAAACATGCCTGGATTTAAGACATAAAACAAGCTTATTAATGAAGTAACTCACATTGTAAAGTTACATCATCTCAAGAACAGCAGAGTACCTTTAAAAAAAAAAAACCACAAACAAACTAAAAATATGGAGACAAAAAAAAGTATCTTTTATTATTAATTTGGAATGCTTAGAGGTCATTCTTCATTGCTCTTCTTGCTAACAGCAACAAAGCAGTCATTTTAAAACAATTAATATGGCCTTATATAATGTTGGTTTGAAATAACTTTTTCCCAGGTGTTGTTTTACAATAATGTGTAATCTAGACTCTGCAGAAATGCCTTCTCATCTGGGACTGACATAAAAAAAAATCCTGAAAATAAGCTCTGCTATGCCTTAGTCAGAACACATCAAAGCAGAAAAAGCCTAAACAGACTACCTTAGGACAAGAATAATCTGCTACTTAATTTAGCAGGCACAGGTACTAGGTTTCATTATTGAGTAAGACATCTAAGTGGTCCCCTTGGAAAAGAAGTATTTCAAATTAATTATCATATAAGAATTTAAAGGGTTAGGTTTTCTCAGCCCTGTATTGACTTAAAGAAGGTAAGGATTCTTAAATCCTCTTTTCCGGTTGTTTTTCAGGTTTCAGACCCACAATCACACCCTGCACAGAAACAGAATTTCAGCCCACGTTCCTAGCCAGGCAAGATACAGGGGAGATAAAGCTTCTGCAGGCAATGGGATGAAGCAACTGTCTCCTCCTGAATGAAGCAGAGCAAAGCAGAAACTGGAAATCTCAACCAGGATTTATTCTTCAGCCATTCCCGATTCTGACCTTACATAGCCTTCCTAACTAAAGGACACGTTGCTACATTAGACTGTAACTCTAAATTAATTTTACTTCACTTTATCAACATCATCTGAAGATTTGCAGGCCCAGGGCACTACGCACATGCGTGTGACAAAGCATGGTGTGACATAGAGGTATTGCATTACACATGTGCATGTCCAGAAAGACGGGGAGACCGAGGCTTAGAAGAGGTGCACAATCTGAAACAGGGTGGGTGAAGAAGTTGAGCTACCTGCCTGGCCTTGGTTTCCATGTTGCAGCACAGGTGAATGGTACGGTGCACCAGTGAGCACCTGCCTTATGCAGGGAGCCTGCCAACAAGTCACTCAAATCCATCAAACACCTCAACTCCTACGTGCAACCTGCCTACTTCCGTACAGGCATGAAACAAAGTGTTGACAATAAAACTGAAACCTTCCTAGTGTTTGCCCCTTTTTTATACTTTATTATCAACTAAGTCATATTAAGACTTAGTTCCCAAAAGGAAGTGTTCCCAAAGAAGTAGTTCCTCAAAACTTTGAAGGGACTCCACTGGCAGTGGATACAGGCAGTCCTGTATTTTATTAATGTACACAATATCCTCAATTGTCCCTCTGATTTGAAAAGTAATTACATGGATTGGGCTCTTATTTCAGCAATTCAGAGTTGGTATATCTATACAGACTTAAACATGCTGTGCCACTTGCCAGGCAAGTTCGGATTTTTTCCTTTGTGCTACCAAGCACAGAAGGACAAGCACAAGCCCCTCAGGTAGCTCGGACCAACCTAGCCCCCAGGCACCACTCACACCTGTCAGCCTGACCCCTGCTACACTCACGGCGAGTACCCCAGTCTGCCCTTTGGTGCCTTGCAGAACTTCACAAAGTGCTTACTTGAGCAGTGCAAGCGTTTCTCTGGTACACGGTGAGGTGGCTGGTGCAGTGGGAGAGATTTTTATCAAGTGCAGAGACAAAGGTAGCCCTTTAAAAATAAAATATTCCAGCTAGAACACATAATACTTTTGGTCTCAAACTTAAAACATCGTAATTGCTCTGCAAGTAACTTTTCTGTTTTGGGTTTCCAGGAGCACTGTCAAACTGTTTACAAAGGAGTGCTTCATCCACCACTGGAACCCATTTAGCCTCCTGGAGGAAAGCAGCTGTTTACCACCACCGAGAAGCTCTGACCAGCTCAAGGGTGAAGAGCAATACTGAAATCACTGGAAAAGAGACAGGGCTTTTTAGGTAAGAAAAGCAATTCTTTGAACTAGATCACCACAAGTGGCTGAGGTGGCACCAGGCATCACTAATAAAACTGCATGATCTATGCTTTGCAGGAAGAAGTATCAAATGATTCTTTTTTGTCATGAAACCTATGATTTTGTAAACCTGCAGAACACACATCGATTAAAACTTGTATGTCTCTCCAAAGAGAGGCATTCAGGCAGAGAGACTAGAACTAGTGACAATCTCCATATACAGAAAATTGCTCGACCGTATTTCACAACTCAAAATTTAGTTAAACCACTTTTAAAAGCACTATTACCTCAGAAGCTATGTAATTACAACAGAGTCCTATAAATCGGTAAACTCCTGGCAATACGAAGGTCAGCATTATTTTTTTATTAGGTTGAGCATGAAAAAAGTAGGTGCACTGAAGTTATATGGGTGAAAAGAGTCACTATCTTCTCTAAAAATAAACCTAAAAATCAAGCAATCTTTTCCCAGATCATTATGCAGTTCAAAAACATTCAGAATGGAAGGTTTCATTCATCATTTTGTCTGTCACTAACCTTTGTACTAGCAATAAAGAAAAAAAAAACCTGCAAGTATGTGCACTCATAGGTACACACACACACTCCCTTCTAAAAAACAGCTAATTAAAATTTGTTAAGTTTAGTTTCTTGCATTTGACAAAAACCTATCAGAGAACTAGATTTGGCCCTACCAGCTCATGTCTAAGTGGAATTATTACACACACACAGGAAAAAAAACCTTAAGCAAACAGCTTCCTTTCCATAACTTTGGGTTTTAGAACTATGACAACATCTAATGCATTTTCTGAGACCAGATGTCAACAGCCTGTCTAAGCAATGTGTAACTTTTTGTACAGCAGAACAGGAAAACAAAGGCTCATACATTCAGCTCTGAATTGAAAACCCACATGGAGCTGATCTTTTGAGCATACTTTAAAATCACGTATATGCTTTTATTAACCTCAGTAACTGTAAAATGTATTTTAAACATTGCTTCCCTTTGAATTCAACAAAAGACAGCAGTATTCTCTCTCTCCCTTGCTCCTTTTGTTGGTAATCTTACTGCAAAAATGTCTGCGTTGCTTTTTCTCCCCCGCCCCATCCCCTGCCTGTAAAATCGAAGTTGGACAAACACTGCACGGCTGAAGTGACATATTTGAATGGAATTCAGACCAACCAGTTCCTGTTTATGTTTCTGATTTGAGAATGTAGCCTTCTCATTCACTATACATTAGAAACACACCAAGGCCATAAATGGTGTCGGGTTACAGGCAGGCAGGGCCAAGGAGCATTAATCATTACTTTGAGGCAACTGGCAAAAGCAGCAGCTGAGGGAACACTACACCCTTCAGCTCCGCATAAATGGACATTCCAGGGTTTGGCGTGTTTGAGCCGGTTTTTTTTTTTTTCCCTTTCCCCCTCAGCATCCATTTTATGAATGAAACTTCAGGCTGCACAGAGTCCATTCATATAAAAGCTATGCTCACAGGGCTCAGCCTCTTGGGATCAATCGGTCTTGGGTAAGGCTGATGTGATTGGTTTAAGGCAGGCTTCAGCCTTCCATTACTGATTTAAAATGCAGCCTGTGTCCATTTGACCTGCGTTAATGCACAAAGAGTAAATCCAGACTGTGCTCTCAATCCTCAAATCAAATCATTAGCCAGTGCCACTTACTGTAACCGTAGATTTAGAGGATATTTATCCATTTCTTTGAAAAAAACAGGGACTGCAGGACAGTTTTTCAGATCGTACTGTCTGCTTTGGAAGGAAAAATAGATGTATGGTCTGCTGCCTATATGGTCGCATTAACTTGGTATTCAGGTTTTCCTTTGTTCGTGATAATATTACGAAATGAATTCTAACTACAGATTTCTTTCAGACAGGATTAGTGAATAGAGGAATCAGCCAGAAGGGAAGCAAGTGAAAAGTTACAATTCTGCCTTTCACAGCAATCTTCTGAAGTTCAGAGTTCCCAAGTTTCCCCCTCAGATGCTCTTATTTTCTTCTGTCACACCATCCAACAGCAGATTTCTGTTTGTGTGTTTTAACAGCAAGTACAAAGTGCAGCGAAGCTTAACTACTGAACAAAATCCACGCTCATTCACTGAAGCAAAGAAGAGGGTGAAATATTTTAAACCACAGAAGTGAGACTCAGGAAAACTGCAAAACCGAAAACGATGAGAGGAGACTTCTTAAACCTACCGAACTCAAAAGCAAATCCCTATCCCTTCTGCCTTTATGCCAGCTGGATTCTCATTGAGAACAATTGTACTGCTGTGTAAAAGAATTTCTTTAAGGACATAAGGAGATGCAGTTTTGAGATGAAAAGGATGGAGTCAGTTCTTTTTGCATGGACCACTTTATAAAACTATGTTCAAAAATACTGCAAATATTTGCAGCCTGGAAAAAAAAGAAAAAAACCAAAACAAAACAAAAAAACAACCACCAAAAAGACCCATAGAGAGAATCTGAAGAAAAGATTAAGCAGCTGGAGGATTTACGAAGGAAGATCTCAACGAGTCACACAGACAGACTAAGAGTATACATGCAAACTGTCTACAGAGATTTAGAAGTGGTATGCTAATACCAAGGAATTGTTTAGGATGAACCAAAGAAGTGTAGCTATGAGCAAGGGAATGGAACTGATCAAAGAGAAAATTTAGGCTTACGATCAAGAAATATTTCTTAACTGTGAAGTCTATTAGTCTGTGAAATAATCTCCCAGGGGAATAATTGTAGTAATAATACTTAGCACTCATACAGAGCTTTATGTTTTCAAAGCACTGTAAAAAAATTAGCCAACATAATTAAAGACATCAGAAGAAGCACTGTGAGTTGTGCCGTTTTGAATTCTGCACTGGTCAACACGTTACTGAATATCCTGTAAAAAGCAAACCTGTACTGACTCTGACTATTTAGCTTTTTTCCTTCATCCTAGCATTTCCATATGTCTAAACTTCACTTCCAAGAAGTGCAATAAAGTATCCACAGTTGTTTAAAAAAAAGGGGAAAAAAAGGCAATTTGCCAATAAATATACTTCCAAGAAATAAATTTTTTTTCCTTGAAATTTTAATTCAGCATATTTTCTTACGCTGTCCTGCAGACTCCCAAATTTAAGGACTTGTCATCTGATCTCTAGGGAAGAATGTGCCTTGAGAGATCTTTTTCCACATTAACTTGCATTGATTTGACTTTTGAAATGCACCATGTCAGGCATTTGAAAAGACTCGTTTTTTATTCTGTTCCCAGTCATTAGGTAAACTCACATTTGTAACACGGACAGTAGAATGCTAACATCCTATACCTGTAAAAGCAAAACTTAGGAGGTTAAGACATGTCACAATTACAACTTCCTGCACAACCTTGATACGACTCCTTTGTTGTAAATGAATTATGATACACTCTTTTGCCTTGGTGATCGTGTCTCTTGAGTGCACAGGTCAAAACTGTTTGGGGGAGGGAAAACCATGCTGTAAACAGCTTTGCAGGTGAGGTCCCTGCTTCACTTGTTACAGAGCCTGGAAGCAGCGTACTTAACGAGGCAGAACATTTCAAGAAAGGAAAAGATGACCTGAAGATTAATACAGCCGAATGGTCAATTTTAGGCCTCAACAAAGCCCATTCCAGCCCCATCGAAGTTTTCCAAAGTAGTCATGTCACTTCTGTCAGACTTTTTGTATTATGTATTTCTTATGTTTTGCAATGCTTAGAAGGGAACCCTAATCTTACGTTCCCATACTTCCTCACCTAGAAGCACAAAGAAAGTCCCTAGGAGCTAAGCTTTGAATGTATGTAATACATTGTGTTCTTTGAAAATTATCCAGTCCTAACTGGGTATCCAAAATAAACAGGTATGTGTATCTGATGCACCTCTCTTAACAGAGGGGCAGTTCCCCATCCATTCTCACATGCCGACACAAGGTATTTATTGCCTGTGAAGCCTCAGAAATGAAAGCGAGATAAGCAACTCAGATGATAGCAAGACACGGAGGCTAATAATTCTGTCTGGATAGTTCATTCTTTAAGTAAAGTGGCTAGTACCTTGGAAGAAAATTTTGCAAGTGACAGTCAAAATTTTCAAAATGTCATTCAAGCATATTAATCATGAGGCTACCCTGAAATGTTACTGTGAGAACAGCCCTGCTAATGCCTCTAACCTGCTCAGGAAAGACAGAATTTATCTAGATTTCATCAGTTAAATTCCTGGCAATTTGTACTGAGTATAATGCAAGCAACAATTCCTCCTCAACTTATCTCTAACACCACCATACAACAAATTTCAAAGTTTCCAAAGACATGGTCACAAAAAAACTTGCGAACCAAAATATCTATTTAAATTGGGCAAAACAATATATGAAATTTAAACTTAATAATCAAAGATACCATTTTGAAACTAGATTTTTAGTATTAATACACACATAGCTAGTGTCATACATTAGTGTATTTGCAAATACGCTACATAAAGTAGAGAGGATCAAGCCTGCAAAGATCCTGCTTAAAAATGAAACCTAGAATAGATGAGATATCTCAAGTTTAACCTTTTTGTTTAAGTACCTGAACACATGAACTGAATTTTGGAAGTGCCAGCTGTACACGAATGCCTACTATTAGCCCTTGTAAACAAAAGTCTTGGGATGCAAAATCTCAAAGCTCTGTATGTCCTTCACAGCATCTTTGTGTTTAGAGTTGCTAGATACAGCAACAAGTACTAAACACACCTGACCAGCAGGCATGAAAAAAAATCTGTAGCAGAAAATAAGGTCTCTTTGATTGAACACGGATAATGCACTGTGCCTTCTAGAAGTGTAGATGGATAAAGAAGAGCTTCTACTCTGTTGACATTTTTCTTTTTCCATTATCTCAAACATACTGCAGTAGAAATTGCATACCTGCAATTACAATTACAACTAATTGATCTGCCATTTCCCATGCCATAATTAATGTCATGTTTTAATAGAGTTATAATCATCCCATAATAATGCTTTTCATTCACCAGCTTCCCACAAAGTATAAAAGTATAGTGCACAAAAGCAATGAACTTTTACGAGGCTCTTTCAAAAACATCCCAAAAGGAACATCGCAGTGTGTTACAATGAACTTTTTAAATATGTTTCTATGTTCTTATCTGAGTTGCAATAAAACGCCATGCAAAAAAAAAAAAAAAAAAAAAAAAAACATTTTTCCCTCTAAAAAAAATTGTTTTTTTCTGAGTGTAAAAAAAACCCCAAGAAAAAAAAAAAAAAAAAAAAAAAAAGACTTTTCGCTCTGTTATTCCTCCCTCCCTGAACATCCATAGGAGAAAAATTAAATCAATGATTCAGTGACAAATACATTATGTTTCCTAAGGGGTTATTTAATGTACTCTTAGCAAGGATGGAAAATGATGGTTTCTAGAGAACAGATGGTAACAAGACAAAATATCAACAGACCACAGTTGTTGACTGCAATTTATGGAGTGTACAGATGTGTCAACTTAAATGCAGTGAATCTGAGGCCAATAAAAGTACTTCCTGATACCAACAGATTAATTTTTCATGACCACTGGTTACACAGCTTTTACATTTTTAAAAACTAATTATTCATCTACAAAAGAAACAACAATTTTGCTTGAATGTCATTACTGTAAAGTGGAATGTTGTTCTTGCAGGCACAAAAAAAAGGCATGACAGGATGGGATATAAGTTCTCACATCTTCCTTTCAGAATAAAATTTCCTGCTTTTTTTCCATAAAGAATATTCCAAACCAAGAAGAATGCTAGCAGACAACCCAGATTTAAAGTAATAGTATGCAATAAGGAGATCCCAATTCCTAGCCAAATATGAAGCATGCTTACAGAAGGGCCTTTTTTCAGCCTTTAATTTAGCAGGATGAATGATGATGCTTGTGAAGGTTGGAAGGGACTGGCAGTGCCTGAAACTGCAGTCCCCCATTTATTATCCATTGCCACATTAACTACGCAGACAGTCTCTTCCATGCTGCTCTGTAAGACTAAAGACACACGACTGCCAAAGCCATGTATCTCAGAGCCTTTGTCAAGGAAGGGGTTACCTTCTAGATCTGATCCTTGTAATATGAACTTTTTGTCTTGTCTTATATTTCAGCTTGGAGAAAGATTTCATCCCTGGTCCACTCCCTCTATAGATCTTACTCAGATGTGCCTAAGCATTGATTCTTCATTTGTGAAGAGTAAGAAAGGAGAAAGCAGTAACACCTCTTTTCAAATGTAGTTGTTCTAACATGGATATCAACTCTAAACCAAGCACTTTACAGTAATGATACCACAAGATACCCCCCTACACAGACAAAGCCGAGTTAACTACAGAAAAGACAATAAAAACCAGTCCTACACTGTATCAAATTGCAGGATAGTTTGTCCTGGGCTAAATTTTGAAAAGAATCCTCAACTCAGCTCCCAGGTAGCCTTTGGGAAATAAACTGAATCTAGTCAGAGACTGAACCAGCTGGAAAGCACTGCAGATACTCCAGCATCCAGAAGAGAGAGTCAGACTGAAGACAGACACAGCCACCCACTCTCCCTGCCCAACTCAGCATGCATGTGTACAAAAGCAACGTACCCTCCCCTCCAGAAGCACAGTAAGGACTCACTGAAATCCTTCCCTTTCAACAGCGTGGCATACACAGGACAGTGGCAGAGACTGAAGAGGACCTGCAGAAATCACTTACACCAAAACTGAAAAATGTGTTTTGATTGCATTTTCTTGGCTCCATATTGATCACCTAGCCCACTCTGTCTGTTTTAATTTCAGCTTTTCTCCATACCACCCTTTCCAGCTTCCTTCTCCTTGTTAGTTGTTACTCATTCCTTGTCTCACATATAATATAAATATTATGTTTAAATCGTCAAACATTTACGACACCATTCCCTTGATTTATTTTTTTATCCTTTCTATGGTTTATTTTTTCTATTTTGACCAGAAGCTATTGAGAACAGGCTCTGTCATCACCCCGTCTCTTTTGTACTGTCTGTAGAGCAGTAAGGCTCTGTTCCAGTTGCCCTATAAGCACAATCATAATAAACATTATTAATAGCAACAGCGTATTCTCTACATCAGCAACTTGGCACCACAGATTATGCACCTCCACAAAACACAGCAGTATGCACAAACTGAGAAGCTGACACCAATTTGGCTGATTCTTCTCCCTCATTGGTTTTATAGCTGTATAAATCCCACTTCAGTGGAGTTACTCCTGATTTAAAGTAGAGTAAGCAAGAGGAGAAAGAGTCCTCTATTTCTGGCAGACAAAAAAAAGAGCTTGTAAAATGGAGCATACAAATTCAGAGGTCAGAGATGAGATAGTACAAAATAAGACCCCTCTTAAGCAAAGTTCCATTTTGCACCTGTGATTTTTTCTTCTCCAGCTTCATTAACCTGTGCACTTTCTGGACAGAGAGTTCTGGAAAATGAAGCCCTTTACAGAGCAAGCAATGGTGGCACACGTCACAGCATGCTATGTAGCACTCTTACTACTCAATCTGGCTCAGACATAAATTACCTTTGGAGTCTTAGAAGCCAAAAGAGCAAGTTTCTATTCATTCAATCAAAACCTTAATGCACTGGTTTGGACTCATTTATTACTTTACTAGGGAGAAATAAAGGAAGGTCTCACGTACCTGAATCATATGCAAAATCTCTAGGTTCCTGTTTAATCATCAGAGAAGGGGGGAAATTTTGACTGGCTGCACTGCCAACCATAGCGTTGTGTTCATAAACCGGATCATGGTACTCCTGCTTAAAACCTTGAGGCGGGAAAGGGATGTTTGGCTCTGACATCTGGCGCTGATATATTGGACGTCCTTCTCTTGGCATTGCAGGCAAAGGTGGGAAAGAATTGCAAGGTTCAGAGAGCTGGCGGCGAAATCTAGGACACGGGTTAGAGAAGTCACGTAAAAGACTTGAGCTACATTCCATTTCCCAACAGTCTTCACAGGTCATGATTAGTGGTCGTATCACCTTCTCAGTAGGAAACATTTTGCTTATGATCATGCCAAGTGATCCCATCAGAATTACTTGCATTGTAGAACAGCAACAACGGAAGAAACAAAAACTCCACCTATCAATACCAGCTCACAACTATCCTCTCCTTTCAATACCTTCTCTCAACAGAAAAGGCAATGCTCCACCTTCAAACCAGTAGAAACACTGGCATCCTACCATAGTAAGAAGGCTCAGGCAGAGGCCTCCGGTCTTTCATGAATACTAGTGACATACTGCTTGTACTCTAATTTACCGTTCTTACTGTTACACTGAAACCATTCTGTCCACAACAAATACAAACATTTTGAATAAAGAGTATTGTCTGTTCTAAGGTCTGGAATCATTCCAGAGTAAAAGCCCACAGTTCTGTCCTCTTGGGGATAGTGTTGTGGGAGATCTACCTGCAAGGCTGGCATTGCATTCCAGCTCTAATGGGAAGGGAATGTAAGCACCCCAGAAAAAGGCGGAGGTACAAATCTTTTATAAGAGAATCAATGCCTAAGAATTCCCCTCCTGCCTTAGCTTGTTCCCTGAGTCATTTCTACAAGAAAGAAGTCATTCATCTAAGTCATGCTGCCATTCACTACTCCCAAATGCTCTTCAGTAGGGATAAAATCTGAGAACGGAGTTTTAAATTAACTTAACTTACATGCAACACTACTCAAGAACCTACACTTACTGTTTCTTCCATAAAACGTATCTAACTGAACTAAAAGGCCTGAATGAAATTACTTGGACATCTGCAGGTTCAGAAACACAGAGAAGAATACAAGGATACTATTCTCCCACCATGCCCTGATGAACTGCAGAAAGTCTTCCTGTCATCTCCTGTAGACTACCACAGTAGTGGTAACCACCACAGTAGTAATATTGTGTCTGCGCTAATCCACAGCAGATGCAATGTTCTTGCAACAAACTGCTTAAGCTGCTCACTAGTCCTGTTATCACTCATCACGAACACGATACACTTTAAAAAAAATCAAAACCAACCAAACAACAAAACTGTGCCTTCCTCTGCAAGTTTCTCACAGACAATACAACACCTATCCACTCATATGTAGTACATGTCTCTGAAACAATTTATTAACGTCTATCATAATACTGCTGTGAACTTGGTCTGACAAATATTTACTGTCATAGCTTAATTAGAAATACTGGGGGAGCTACAGAGATAAAAACTATTACAATGCACTAGTGGAGACAAAACTATTTTTCTTAATGCAGCTGTAAATATTTTATTTTGCAGTAGAAAGTACTGCACTGTAACACTGGGGTTTGCAATTCCACCTACACCTGCAGAAAATAAACTTAGAAACTCAAATGTATTATGAAACAGTTAGGCTGACTGGCACTGCATTCATTTCCCTCTTTTCCTTTTTTCATTAGCCAAAAAAAGAAGCAGAAATTATCATTAAGAACTGTCAAGGAGTGAATCAGAAAATTGCAACTTGAAGTTAAAATAAGAAACAGGCTCACTCACAAAGCCTCAAAGGAAGTTAATAATACTTGTTGTACTGGAGGCTTTGTATGGAATCAAGCCATTTGTTTACACAAGTGGATTTGATTCCTGTTGGTACTTGTTAGGACCACTTATCGTTCATATATTCATGCCTGTACGAAGATATATGGGCTGTATATTCTAGATACTAATGCTAGCTTATGCCACCAGTGCATGTTCCAAAGAAATATGCTTTGAGTTAAAGATTTATACATTAACTCACAGATAGGTCATTTGTCTAAATGACATTTTCTGAATACAGTCACGGTAGTAGCATATCACCTTGTAAATTGGTAAGATTTTAATTTCTCAAAAATATGAAGTAGACATTTGCTTCAAACAACTGGAAGTGAGATGATTCAAAGTCAGTAAGAAAATAGGGGAAAAAAATATCTTCCACAACTGTTGTATCTCACTTCAAAAGAGAACAGGGAGATTTTTTGGTCTGAGTCAGCTATTTTGAACTTTGCTAGAACACATGATGTTCTGTTATGGAAGGGAATCATTAGTGCATAATGCCCTTAAGAACATGCTATCAAAGAGCGGGATGGGGAGTATCATGCAAAGGGTCTACAAAGTTTGTGCAGAGCAAGTGTTATGGGTATAGAAACACATACTAAGGTGTATGTAGATCTCTATAAATACTCACATTAAGGCTGACATATAGCTTCAGTACTCTTTTTACAAGTTGCTCTATAACAAAAGATTTTTTCATCTAAAAAAACTTATTACTGCTCTCTGCACAGAAGCCACTTAGCTTCTAGAGATTTCGGTCTCCTGACAACTTGACTTTGGTGTATATACAGAAACAAAACACACTTATCCACCAGCCTGTAATCAAAATCATTGTCTGGCTTCACTGGGGGCCTGCGTGGTTAGACCACAGTCCACTGAGAGGGAAAAGATGGTAACTATGGCAGCTGCAAGGGTTGATTCAGCTTCTTCACCGCCAGAAGGGCTTGTAGAGAACCTTGGGTGATATTTAAAACTATCTCCACAGAGCACAAAACACTAACATAAACCTTAGCAACCAGCTTCAGAAGCGATCTGCACAAATCCCTGGAGATAACAGCCCTTCTTTGAGCAGAGACATGCAAATCACACTCCCAACAACTGTGATTTTCTTTTCAGGTGCTTCTTAATTTGCTAATGTTTAAGAGCTGAGTTGAGTTTCTGAACATATATCTCTCTTTACATACGGCTGAAACTTTAAATGCTCAGAGCAATCACACAACACAGTAGACAAAAACAGGTTTACACAATAAAGGTTAAGACAAATATTGAATTCCACAGACAAGCGTTTGGTGTGAAAAATCAGGGAAATCCACTGAGCAGATCTATTGCAAAACTGAGCTAAGAAATACAGTCAGTTGTCTGGAGTTTTCTAATATATTGAAACAAAACAGGATGACTTAAGGACAGTTTAAGTTTAATTCTAGTCTCTAGCTCCTGTGGCTTTTACTCAGACTAATGTTATTTAAGCACAGCTTATGTTGGCATCATAGTTTGTTTGAAATGTTATGTTTCAAAAGAAGTTGGAAAAATGATCCACCCTTCCAAAGAATATTTTGAAGCAGGAATACCATAACATGGCCACTTATCTCTTAGGTGAATTGCTTAGCAAGAGGCCAGATATTTACAGCCAGGATCACGCCTGCTAGTGACTTCTTACTTCACAGGGCCTCAAGTGAATCACAGAATCATAGAATAGCCCAGGTCAGAAGGGACCTTGAAAGACCATCTGGTCCAACCTTTCATAAAAAATGGAGCCTAGGTGAGTTGATTATCTAACATCCTATGATCACCCTCACAAGACAGAAGCAGCAGGTCATTAAATCTCTGTCACTGACAATGTGAACTCCTACTGAAGTGCATCAAGCCATGTGCCAGCCCTTCATAAAACACACTAGTTCTGACACTTTGAACCTTGATGGTTTTCACCTTGTTCCACTAATGCAAAAGGGAATACTTGTGGGCAGGAAGCCTCTGCTACTCTATACAAAAGATTGCAGCCACAACCAAAATACCCTCTGCATGGGCCCCTCACGTGTTTTACCTGTGGTCCATAGGGAAGCTGTTGTCTTGAATGGACTGGGATGGAGGGAGATGGGTAGGGAAAACTCGGTCAGGTTTAGGAGTCTGAGCTGAGTTTGGGGAGGCATGGTGCAGTGGTGACACAGGAGTGCTGGATGGCGTTGGTGGATTGGAGGGCCTCATTCCCACTTGTGGCTTCTGATCATAGGCACTATCAGTAAGGCAAGGGAAAATTAGATCAGGTTATTTTCTTTGGGGGGGTGGGGGGGAAAAAAGTAACATCTATGTCCAGAAAAAAACCCCTCAAGTGTCACATTTGCAAGCTGTTTATTACAGTTACCTTATTAACCAGTTTAGGGCAGAGGACTTCTGTACTTTACACTGTGAAGAGTGCAAAAACAAGTCATGCTAGAGGCAAGTGGTTCAACACAGCATTTTTTCTTCTTTGGGGCACGGAAATGTATTTTTAAAGGTTTCAGACTTACAGTGACATCCTAACAGGAGGTATACAAAATATATTAAAGTAGAAGCACGAAGAGCCAGCAGTGCCTGTCAAGACTCTTTTAGAGCTTTCACAAATCACAAAGTGAGACAGTAAAACAATACAGCTAGAGGGAAGGGATCTGACCCAGCAAAACAATGGTATGTTGGCTTAGCTACCCACACTAGGATGTCAGCAGCCTCTCCCAAAAGGTTCCCCCCCACCCCGCCCCCACCTCAAAAACAAAGTGCTGGTGCTACAAATATATAAATGCTATTTTCAAAGGTGTCCTAAATCAGGAAAGGACTTGAGCACACTTCGATCATCCCTCTTTCTAAACAGGAAAAATGCAGACATTAGGCAGACAATAAGCATGAACTTGTACACTTTCCTATGTCAGGTCCTGTGGCACCCATCAAATTCACTGACGTATGCATTTGATTTTAAGTCAAAATCACTGCTATATGACTGGTGAAGACGCTAGTCTTCCCCCCCCCACTCCCCTTTCATATCCAAAAAGTTAAATGTAAATGCTTTAAGTGCTAACAGTTTTGGTAGTACATTAATGAGAATAAAAACTCATGAGCTAGACGGAAGACTCTAAAATATACTGAAACGTTGGTAAGAAATCCTCCACTGCTAACACTAAAGGAAAGAAGGACAATTACATACAAATCAAAATGAAGCTAATAAAGAATTCAGTAGTATCAAGCCCCTCCACCTCCACAAACAAAGCTTTTATTATCTACCCCTATAAAAGAAGACAACTTGCTTTTGAATGGGTAACAAAGATGCAGAACCTAATGAAATACTATTTTAAATTGTAATCACCCATGAATACACACATAAAACACCTGCAAAACTTGTCAAATACCTAATGTTTTGCTCAGACCTGCCAATCTCTGGCCAGTTACACAAATATCTCTCTCTTTCCTAATGTGTGTAATACATTTTCAAAGTGCTTTCAACAAAACTTGCAGAAAACAAGATACTCCTCCTTTTATTTCACTCTTGCACCCTGAGTTTTAAAACTCTGGCTATCTCCCGCAGAGGAGGAATGGAGAATATGCATTTTGATGAAAAACACTGTTTTAAAATAGTTATGTAAGTGTTTGATACCACTGTAAACAACTCCATCAGTGTTCATCAGCTAAATGCATTATCTCATCAGTCTGTTATCTGCTGAAGAGGTAACTTTTATAAGATCTCTATTATGGTTTTATTACTCTTTAGTCAGTCCTCATTTAAATCAGCAGTTTGCACTGCAAACATGCTCCTGATTGCTTTACCTGACATTGTACAGGCACTTTTCCCCATAACTGAACTTGAATGGTTGTTCTTGACTGCAAGCGGAGCCAAGTTCTGAACATGGGCTATGGGGTTCCTTCTTGATTTTCACAGGGAGACCATGAAAAGCCACTGTAAAGAGAAATAAAGAGTAATTAAAACCCAAGTACAGTATTAACAATGAGCTTTCTCAAGTAAGCTAGACACTGCTAATTAAACAAATGATTAATTAAACCATTGTAAATCTAAAAACAATATAGGAAATAGACATTTCAAATATTTCTTTGGGTATCAACCGAAAAATAGACACCAGAGATCCTTCATATTGGCTCTTAGCACTTTTATTGTTTGATACAACGATGGCCAGGATCCCATCTCATTAGCAGGAAAATAACAGCCCTACTTATATTTGGCTTAACTACTATAAATGTTGTCAGAGGCAAAATACTTCCCAGGCACCAAATGTTTCTAAGTAATATTAGTGAGGTAGCATTTAGCTATAAATGCAATAGCAGTTCACTTTAATGACACAATGACTCCAAAAGGAATTTCTCACATATCAACCACAGGTATATGATCAGTAAACTTTTTGTCCCCAAAATTGCATGAAAAGCAGCATTTAGAAGTACAGGTTGGTCTGGATTAAGAAAAAGGCCAAACAAAGACAAGGTTAACTAGCATACTAGTTTAAGCCAGCGATCTTCCCTTATTTCATAGCTGACCTTAATCAAAATCAAAGCAGAAGAAAATTCAAAGTTTACCTGACGTATCTAAAGGGGCTAGAAGGACAAAGGACAAAAAGAGAGGTATCTAAGAGCTTCAAAGCACATCCTTCAAGTTCTAAATAAAATGAGGTTGTAAACACAATTTTGAACTCTGAGAAACTTAGAGTTCAGAGATTATTTTATCAACAATTTTTGATGCTATCATCAAAACACTGTAAGATTGAACAGTATGTTTTAGCCTGACACAGACACTTGTGCCTCCATGGAAATCCACGTACATGCAGCAGTCCCTGTTAGAGAACTTCAGCCGAAAATCAGACCATTATTATGTACCATCAAATTACCTCTGGTCTCTTCCCTAGCACCTAAACTTAGGAAAGACAATTTATGCACTATATATTTTCTGATACTAATGTGCCTGCATGCACATGCATGTGTTCGGGGAGGGGGAGGTAAATGAAATGCTGCCTAAGAAGTGAGCATCAAAACAAATAAACTCTGATTTATAAGTATCTGTGAGTAAGCTCTGGATTACAGATTCTCACCATGGGTTTTCCCGCAGCTGAGCAACATTCAGAGAACTCTTCCACAAACGGGTCCTCTCATACACTATTACATGACAATTCCTACTATTGCTTTTCAGCTGAGACATTGCAATATAACACTGTTATTCTGCCTCATATTTTCACAAAACTCACAAGAATTGTCTCTAAATCTGCTACCTAGCTATTATATTTGGTGGATAACAGTCAATTATCTGAAAAGATTACAAAGGAAAAGCAGACAGTAAAACAAGTACACCATATATATGCACAGCACGGTATCTTAAAAAACAGAGATGAAAAGTGGTGAACATTGAGGCAAGGAGAGAACTCTCTCTGAACAAAACTGTCTGAACTTGCACTAAAATAAAAGATCATAAAAACTTCTTGATTAAACGTTCTCAAATTTAGTAATACGGCAAAACGCAGCCCGGTCAGCTTTCCATCGTAATCACAAAGCAGGCTGACATCCAGTAGTTTATTCTGTGTTTTTGGTAGTGAACTTCTACTGCTGACTCTCCTTGTATGTCTTGGTCAAATAATGCACACTGCACCTTTAATGCGTATGACGGGCCCCGCGACTCCTGGATGATGACTCCGATGCAAAGGTAGGCAATCTCTTTGACTTGAATCAGATAAATAAAACACAACTGCAACAAGACTCTTTTAAAGCCAGTATTACACATTCACACAACGGCCACATGCTGCTCTATTTTTTTTATTATTATTTTAACTTTGCTACTTCCTTGGAGTTAATCTGTTATGAAAAATTACTTCCCTTATTTATTTTTAAATAACAGGAGTACAGAGACTCCCACACCACAGCCCTGTGCAGAGAACTGGCTGGGTATTTCATCACAGCGCTGAGAGCCTGAACGTCTGCTAACAGGCAGTTTTCCAGCTCACTGGCACAGGCACAAGTGAAAGCAGCACATTCATTTTGTGCAATTTGCTTTACCTTCCCACATGGAGTTGGTGCATGTAAAAGGCTGTTAAGTACTAAATTATTCCTTATCAAATCACCATCATCTGGAGTCATGATCAACACTAATTAAATTACTTTCACTGAACACGGCTCCAGCCTGCTGCCTCGGCTGTGAGGTACATTTTATTTTGCTTACTGTACAGTCCTAGCAAGGTACAGGGCACAGTGCTAGAAGGCATCCGTGCTGGAGTTTTAATTAAAGTTTACCTCACCTTCCTCCCAGCTTTATAAGCTAGGGTAAAGTGTATCAAATCAAGTAGGTTAACGCCTTCATTTCATTTAGGGAAAGCATTACAGTCCAAAGTGATTTTATATTAGATCTTTATCTTAACTACGTCCAGCAAGATAATGTAGCTGTAAAATTTAAAGCCTTCCTTGGGCAGTCCTCTGACACAGTCACCATTCTAAGCTTTATCTGTAACTCCTTAAGTGTACACTTTTAGAGGCAGAAAGGAAAAAAGATAGCCTGAGAAAAATACTTCCTGCATTTTGGGGGGGCTTTCTTGAAGGCTACTTGACCTTTCAAACCACATCTTAAGTGTGGCTGAAGAAGACAGACATATTCCAACGGTAACATTTCAAACATTCAAAACATTTCTTGTATCATCACTGAAACCCTCCACGTGAAGCTCTTCGTTTTAGTCTGACACTCATTTTATAGTGCATCTATTAAAACAGATTTTAAACATACACCGTGTTGCTAAGATGGATTTTATGTAGTGTTTTCAATCCACTTTCTTTTGAAGCGAGCAGGGTTGCTTACTAATACAATCTAATTTTACTGCAGCTCACCAAGGTACCAACACATCCAAATTAACAAAATGATATTTCAAACAACCAGCTCCTCACCATTTCTTTCTCCTGATTGCAAATTCATTTTTACTTAACCCCAGAACTGAGTCTCAACCCTATTAAAGTAACAGGCTCTCTGCCTTAATAATGATCTTATTAAGAAGTGACCAAGGGCCAAGATTTCATCCCGGGTGATTACTTACAGATAACTACCTTCGAACTTGAAAGGCAAACAATCTCACAACGTGTATTTAGAGGGATGGCTTCAACACCTCATCTCAACTACTGGGGAAAGTCAGGCTTATGGGTATCAGAACCGACTCAATCTGCAGACCCCTGTCTGGAGCTCCTCCAAAGCCAACATGCAGATATAAGGCAAGCAGAAGAACTCGTAGCATCTCCAGCAAATTGTTAAGGTATAGTATGCTGCTGTAGGCGTATTCTCTGTGCATTATCTATCCATATCTGCAGAGTAAGATGGCTTGCATGTTATACATGATGTGCTGTTGTACAGCCCTAGATTTTATACAAAACAGGAAGTCCACCATGAAGTAAACTCTCACAGAACATGCAAAAACACTGGGTGAAACCTGCTACCCCCCATTTTGAAGGGCTGTTCTCCTTTGCTATCTGTCAACAGCCTGCTCCCTAAACATGTTTGTTCAGTTTCAGACTCAAAAAACTCCCAATTTTATTAAGAACTCTGACACTAAAGGAGGAATGGTCTGTCTCAGAGGAGACTGATTTGTATACTTTCTGGCCTGAGAAACAGGAAATGCGACACTTCTGTACAGGTAGAACTGAATCACTTGTTTTGCAAAAGCCCCAGAAATGCACTGCATCGAATATAAAAGCAATGGTTTAAAATATTTTTCAACTCAGGAGATGATTATTCAAGAAGAAGAAATGAGGAATATTTTAAATCAAATTGCAAGTCATTTCTCATTTGAGCAGAAAGTTATTTCATAGTTTTCAAACTTCAGATTCCTGCCCAGAACACAAAATAATGATTTTTTTTTTTTGAGGAGGACAAATTGATTTAAACATATTTTTGACAGGCTTTAAATATTACTGGTAATTCAATGACATTGGCAAGTGGCAGGCAATCTTGTCTCCACTGACCAAAGTGACAAAGATGTCTTATTATCAACACTGGTAGGGCAAGAGCATTTACTACATAGTATGAAATCAATTGACAGCAGCAACTTTGCTTGTGCTAGTGAGCTCTGATGTTTCCTAAGTAATACTATGCTCATGTATTAAGTTTGAGGACTTCGTGAACCTGCAGAGAAAAGGAAGTAAGTGTGAAGTCACGGTAATGATCAGTAGTAATGCCTTGAAGATTCCCACTGTATGTTTCTCAATATGTTTTCACATTTATACTCTCAAATCACTCTCTAAATCAGACTTATTAAATAAATTCATTCATTTTCATGATCAGTTGAGGCAAACCTGTTAATATACAATGTAGGTTTAGAGATATACAGAGTAAGTTTAGATTTCTTGAACACATTTGAATCGAGGAGATGCCATTTTCTTAACAGCAAGATACAAAGACAAAAGATGAAAAATATTTATGCTAATAATACCCCTACAACTCCAGGGGCCATCAGTGATTGAGGTGACCCAAGTTAGTACTTGGTAAAATTTCAAAATGAAGAGAAGGCCCCTGCACTGATAAGGACAATACTGTCACACTTTAAATGTATCTCCCAATACACACAGAAACGCAGGAGGCACTTCAGATAGTCTCTTCAAGACTCTTTTCCAGTACATTTACCTCTGCCAAGCCCTTCCCTTCCCCCAACACACAAAAATCCATTACTAAAGGGCCTAATCTCAGCTATCAGCACAGAGTGCCTTTTATGGAGCCATTAAACCATTTCTCTTGTTTACAGTGCCTGAAGAAAGATGTGAATTATGTCTGTGACAAAACAGGCGATAACATTTCTAAACTGCTATCAAAATGCAAACTGAAATACACTTAAGGACAGGGACCCTAATTCGCTTTTTTGTGATTTTCCTTGCTCACTATAACTTAACAGCACTCACCTGATGATTCAAACAAATTATTTATGTTGTAAGTACAACAGGTAGGCATTTTAATAATAATAAAAAAATCTGCTTTCCAGAAATGAACAGTTTATTGAATGGTTCATTAAGGAGGGTAAAGTGCTGGTTACTTTACTCAGGTGATAGTAATGACCTAGGAGCTTTGATCAGTAGACATTTTAAAAAAAAATACAAAAAACCAAACATAATTTTTGCAAACTCTATTTCTGCAACAGTTACCTACTATTTGAATTATACCTTCAGTATAGGTATTTGCATATCTGATGCAACAAGCTACAAAACTAAATACTTCGTATATGACCTTCTAGGTGAGAATGCCAAGCTTTACACGTAATTTCTGAAGAGGTCTCAAGAATGTGTATGGAACAATAGTCTTCTGCTTTCTGAAGGCAATGTATTGATTATTTATTACTAGATCATTATAATCTGAGCTACTGACCATTGTAGATAGCTGCACTCGGAATTTCAGCAACCATTTAATAGGCATCTGATTAAAAACAACAGGATGACAAAGCAGTGTGCTCTTTCCATTTCATTCCACTATACATTAAGACGAGAAATTTTACCAGTAATCTTTGGGATGCACAGGAGTAATTAGCTGAAGTAGGTACTAGAACCAGCTGACCATTCCTTCACAGACTGGAGGTTACTGCTGCATACAGCCTAGTATACTAACAAAGCCCGAAATGAAAACATCATGCTGGAGAGGTGACAGATGAAGAGAGGTAGGAGGATGGAAATACAGTAAAGCCTGCTAACCGAGCCTTTCCAGCTGTTTCAAATGTACTTGAATTAAAGCCTACATATACAGACCACTGCAATAGCTGAAGACAGAACTGACTGCAAGCATGGATGACTGAGGCAAGATCTGCAATATCTTGCCTAGACAATGGCAAAAAAACCCTTTTGTTTCTGACCACTGCAAAAGCTGCAAAGATGAACAAGACTTGAATACAGTCAACTGATTTAAAAATGGCTGAAAGATTACATCTACACAGACTCCACCAAGTTCTTCAACCATTTGATCTATCAAAGTCACCTCTATCAGATCTTAGCTGAGCTCCAGTCAACTGGATTTTATTTAGGTCCTGCTCTCTGCCAGATACTGGAAGAAGCCAGTGACAAATTAGATATGTGACACACAGATGTGTATCACCACTGTGGTTTCAGAGACTACCCTGTCAGCTTATGTAAAAACTGAACATAGACAAGAGACCCAAGCTTTCACTATCTCACAAACGAAAGCTGAACAGGGGG
>NW_010392338.1:30422-39021 GCF_000710305.1 Buceros rhinoceros silvestris | reverse complement strand
GACTGGAAAGCTTTAAACAAAAGAGAGAGGTGAGCAATAGAAAACAATAGAGTTAACCTGGTATTTTGATTACTGCTCTCATGTCAAACAAACCATAACACGCAGTTGCCACAGGTGTGCAATTTGAAAGCTCTTGCATCACTTTGTTCACTTTTCCAGTGCAAGCCTCTTTTGCTAACTGCAAATATACAGCTGTAGTAAAAATCATTTTATTTCTATTTTCTACTAACGTAAGCCAATATGAAAGAGCAGAGCTGTAAGTAAATGATGTAACAAGCTTCAAAGAGAACATCTCTTGTTTAAATATTTCACAGAATTGACTACTTGTGTGTAGGAACCAATGAACGAGATGCACAGCTGAACTGAATGCCCCAAAATTATATTCAGATATACATATCTCATTGTACTTTTCAATTCTTACTTACATAGCTTTCATTATTCTGCAGAATAATTTACAAAATAACTTGTGTAACTAGTATGGTTAAATGTTGAATATAAGAGCATTTCAAGAAGATATTTTCAGACAAGAGAACCAAACCTCTTAATGTATATTCATGTCTTCTCCATGATTGTTATAATTTAGGGGTACGAGCAAGACAATGAAGACTAGTAGTCGATATGTGTGTTTGTCTTCATGCAGAACCTATTTTGCAGAGGTGTGAACAAGAGGGCTATTCAGCTGTGTTCTGCACCAGCCAGGTCAAAAGGCACAACCAAGCCCTAAGATCCTCCATAGTAAACTGGCACGTGCAGAGCCACCTGCGGAATAATTGGCCCATGGATTTCATCAGGACTGCTGGTGAAACCAGGTATCTGGGTGAAGGGCAAAGTACACCATGTGGACTACAGATCATCCTGTTGGTTGGCTGTGCAGATCACCAATGAATCTCACCAGGCCATTGCTCTTTTTGTACTCCCCCATAGCTCCTAAGTGTTATCTCCCTCAGAGACAACCTAGAGCTGCTTGCCTCCATGCAATCTTGTAATTCCCTTTTCATATATGAATATAATGTGCATGCACGTCTGTTTAAAACCCTATAAATTACATGCATATTTGTTTTATATGTACAAATCATTACAAACATATAGACTTGAGAAGGAGGTGTGTGTTTCTGTTTTCAGCTGCAGACCAACATTACAAGGGGGCATCAGGCTGCTGACCTGTTCCTGAGGTACAAGGTATCATTTGCACAACAGACGCTATATTAAAGTATACTGTGGTGCGGTACGTTTTGCCATGGTTGAATTATCTTTTTTATAACTTTCTACTCTCTAGTGATGTCCTGTTCCAAAGCGTGCAGATACAACAGTTATTCATAATTACAGCTTTGAAGAGCGACTTGAATCAATATAGTCCAGAGCACAGGAAAAGTTCCAGCCTCATGGCTTTGGTATTGGCAGATCTGGTGCAAAGTGGGTGTTTGGATACAATGCCAAGCATAACTGGTGCCAGCAGTGGAGATTACATGCGCTCTCTCTACGGAAGCATGTAGTTACACAGTTGTTGGGAACGAGGGCACGCGTGACGTGTACACATGCAGTCAGAGCACAGCCTTCGTGCAAAGGCTATATTATTAATTTGGTGTCAGCCTTCTCTGATTTTTGGAAATAAGAAGGAATATAGCTTTTATTGCTTTGGTTCTGTGCTTCTGTCAAGTTCTTAACTCAAATCAGAGGGTAGACGCTGGCACCATCCTCCAGATTCAGCTGCTCTTCTTCACCAAGTTTCAAATATAGCATCTAGAAGTTTTTATTTTACTTCCTCCAGTAAGACCATCTGTTCCCATAGCTTTCCCTCGAAACACCTGGCATTATATTTTTTAGAATTTCTAGACTTTTATGATTTTTTTTTAATCATGTTTAGGGGGAAATAAAGATTTAAAAATACACTTTAAAGTAAAGCAGTATGCATATCTCTTTTGTTGCATTTCCCATTTGTCATTCAAGAAAGTTGCAGGCTATTCTGGATGAATGCAAAAGTCCATTTCACCTGTAGTCTTGCCAGGATCAAATGTCTATTGAAGATGCTTTAAAAATTGAAAAGGAAATGTGTGTTAAAACTGAGTGACAACAATTCCTCAAAACTCAAACACAAAAATATTTTATTGAAATCATGTTCTTAGAGGAAATAGCTGGTTTCATTCCCTTTCTCCATAGCAAGCAATCTTGGCAGATTTCACTAAAGTCTTCCAGAAACCTCATCATCTTAACACAAATATCTTATATTTCTTAAATAACTAAAGGCCTGGATTTAAAACCACAAATTCACAACCTGGAAATACCCCACAAACTCCTTGTGATTTTGCACTTGCATAACAAATAAATGAAGGTTTGATGCATCTAAGGAGGGATTTGTGGTCTGGAGAACTCAGTGATATTCCTTGGCCTGTCTTATGCAGAATATCAGACTAGACCCTGGTGATCACTTCTGGCCTTAAAATAGAATAATTTAAACCAGATTCAGTTCCAGTAGTTTCTAAAAGGCCTGGTAAGACTTAGTGAACTAGTCTTTGGGAAGTTAGATCATATTCATGCTTCAGGTAGTCACGGTTTCTCTTCAGCAGCCTTTTTTAATGTGTGAATAACCAGGTATGAGTAACGCTAATTGACCACCAAATGGATATGCATCCAAGACACCTTAACAGCACCTGCTCCTCTACAGGCTGTAAATTTTGAAGAGGGAAGACTTCTTGGTTGTCAGGTTGAAAAGTTTTGTATCCAGTGGCTGTCCCATCATAAGTACTCTTTTCACATTACACTGCAAGTGAATTCGCCTAAAGTACAGACTTATTTCAGAGATAACATTTGGGACCAGTGACAAATGCCTGGCTGATCCAGTTGTATAACTCAAGTTCTGCTACACAGACAACCCCTAAGAAATTGTTACAAGCTTGTGTTACAGCACTTCTAAAAAGAGGAAAGGATGCTCCAGAGCCAAACCTCATCAAGCCAATTTCTTTAATATATCATTTTAAAGATAAAGCACTGAAGTAATTTATAAACTGTCTGTCACCAGTGGCTGAACACCACCTCCTCTCCAAGCAAACTGAACTAACTTGAGAAAGTATGTCCTGGCGGAGCACTGAACATCATTCAACTTGCTGAAGTTGGGTTTGAAAGTGATATGGGCACAGATGAGGTGTTCAAAGGCCAATCAGCTGTGTCTGACACCATACCACCATATACCAGATGCTTTCAGGAAAAATACAGTACATGAGAGAAAATCAATGCATAATATGATTGATACAATTCTATCCAAAAAAGAACAAAATTCCCCATAATCAACAACACTTCCTATACTGAACTCTGCAAGAAGCAGAGCCAGCTGTGGAGACTATAGTATGATCTATCACAGGGGAATGTGCTTGGGTCTGTGTTGCTAAACATATGCAAAAATGCCCAAAAATCCATTCTCACAACAGAAGTTTTACTCCTTCAAGTAATGTTTGTATCCCTGCCCAGATTAAGGGCTTCACTTGAGTCCAACACAGATTTATGCCCATGCTCCTCAGGTTCTTAGATCACACTACCAAAGCTGAATTATACACCAATTTGACTAAATTGAATATGAATATCAGTTCAGTTTTTTGGGTTTGGGGGTTTTTTTGGCTTTTTTTGGGTTTTTGTGGGGTTTTTTTTTGATATCACAAGTCCAGGAAACTTAGCATAATTTGGAATAGGGTGTAATTTACCCACTGGTACAATCCTGTTTATTTTGGGAACATGTAGAAAAGAAAAAAAAAAATAAGGTCCATGCCCAGAATAATATATGAAAGAAGCTCATGAATTCTAAAGGGAAGCTAACCCAACAACATGATGAATGACTACACTTGCCCTCTCCAGGGGCTTAATATAAAAACTCGAAGGAGTCATTCATGCAGAGAAGTTAGTCAGTGTCAAAAGAAAGTTGCCCCTGGATTAGTTAATGCCTTAGACTACCTGAATTGAAAAAACCATCTGGGCTTTTTGGAGTCACCCCCCTGAAAACCACAAAGCACTGCTGTGAATAAAGTGGAATCCATCCGACAGATTGAAGGCTGAGGTACTGACTGCTGGGGCATGCAGCAGTTGTTGTCCAGCTGCTGTAAAATTGTCTACTACAATGGAACCATTCAGTAGATCATGAAGGGTTCTGCATCCCATTCAGTTTGTTTAGCAAAAAAAAGGGAAAATGAACATTGACTTTTTCAAATACTTACTTAACAGTTCAAGATAGACTGACCAGACTGAAGATGTTTGAGTTAAGTTCAAAAACTGTTGGTGGCACAAAAGATTTATACAAATGAAGTACATAAACATGCCAACATGAGAAAACACAATCAAAAAGTATCTTAACGTATGAATGGTGACTCTTCTGTGGAGCAATACAACATGCAAGTGATTTTGGAAAAGCACAGAGTCATCCTAGAAGGACATGGGAAAAAACAGAGATCCTTGGTACTCAGAAAGTTCAGCTTAAAGTGTTACTTCTCAATTCCCCTGAGCTATAGCGTTTCAATCAGCTTGCATGCTCCATATTCCAAGTAAAAAGTATGGAAAGATTTTCCACAGAAGTTCATACAGATGAACACCAACAAAAATGATTTTGTCGCATATTAGGTCAGCTCTTTCAATAGCAAGTTCAGATTTTCTTTTTTGTTCTTTTTTTTTAAATCTGGCACATAACCATACCTTAATCAGAGATACCATAATATATTACAATGCTTGACTTACAGATGACACTGTTTCCCTGTTTCAGGTAGATAATGTTGATTTTTAATTCGAGTTGTCTTTTAAAAATGAGTTTGTTGTTTCAGAGTGAGTTCAGATTATTTATCCCCATTTATGTGTTTGTGTCTGTCTCTGTACCTCATGATTTTGTACATATACCACTTCCCTCTCCAAATTCATGATGGCACTTCTGGCTTTGAGGCAGATTAATAATTTATTTTATTATATAATGTAATAATGTCAATTATCTTAAGATGCTTACAAGAGAGGGTGACAGGCAGCCATTGGAGTAAATTTTATGTGGGCTTGCCTGGGTTACAAAAAAAAACCAAACTCAGAAAACCCCAAGTTATCCAGTCTTAATTTAAATTGTTCAGTCTTCATGAATTATTTGCTTGAATTTTTGTCAATACTAATTTGTATCAGTGTAGAGCCCTCCTGATTTTATATATTTGACCTAAAAATTTGATACTATAAATTCAAGTCAGCTGTTATATTTCTCCCATTTGTGTTTTCCTTTCCTATCCCGAAGATTGCCAGCAGGATTAGATTTACAGAGGGTACTTTCAATGCCGTGTTAAGCAACATGTTGGTTACAGCAATTTGCAAAAGGTCTTATTGTCAGCAGCACACAGTATTAGAAGCTGTACAAGGCCAGATGGGATGCTGTGTGCCCCTCAGAGCTTCACAAAGGGCAGAGCAACAAATAATGGGACAAATAGTTGATGTTGAGACGAGAGAGGGAAGAAGACTCTTCAGTGAAGGGTATGAAGTGGGACGATCACTTGGCAGAGAACATATCAAACAGTAAGTTCTTAAACAAGGGGGAAGAGTTCATCCAGAACTGGAAAGGAAATGAGAAGCCAGGTGGAGTTAAAAGAGTCAGAGAGGCTATCAGCACGGAAACTGAAGTAATCAAAGATGGCAATTTGGCAGCATGTTAGAGAAAAAAAAAGGAAGTGGAAATCACTTGCACATTTATCAGCTGTGATTTCACTCTGTCAGGACAGTCTTTTCCTGCATTACTGTATGGAGGACAAAGGACATTTAACAACTCACCTTCTGCACCACGTATATTCCAGCCAATTTTACACTGCTTGATAAAGCAGATCTTGTATCTGAAAACCTTTTGGCTTCAGTACTGTGTTAACCATTACTAACAGCCAAATTCCCACATCGATGCTCAACCAGCTTACTCCAGTAAGATGAGAGGAGAGAAAAAGAAAACCAGGAATAAGAATGCTTATGGACTGAGGTAAAGATAAAGGGATTGCTTAACCAATTACCATCGTGGGCTGAACAGACTTGTGAAAAAATTTATTTATTGCCAATTAAAATGGATTTAGGTACTGATAATTAGACAAACAAAAATTAAAAATATTAAAGCAATAGCATTGCTCCTCCATCTCCCAGGCTCAATCCTACTCTACTACTCCTGTGTCCTTTACCCACATCATGTGGTGTAGGAGGAATGGAGAACGAGGGCTATGGGCAGTACATAACAGTTTGCCTCAGCTGCTCCTTCCTCCTCACACTTTTCCTCTCCCTCAGCATGGACTCTCCATGGGGCCCTTGTGCTTCATGAAATATCCACCTGCTCACCAGGGACACCTACCCCTTCTGCTCTGACCTTGGTGTTCCCCCTACTGTTTCTCACTCCTGGTTGTTTTGGTCTTTTTTCTCTCCTCCTCTGCCTGTTCATCGTTTTTTCTTACGTATGTTTTCCCAGAGGTGACACCAGCTCGGCCGATGGGCTTAGTGGATCCACTGGAGCTGCCCAACACCAGCTGCATTAAGCAAAGGGCAGACCCTGGTCTCTTCTCACAGACACCATCTCTGTAGCCCACCACTGCTGACACCTGGCTACCTACACCCAGTATGGCTTTACACTGTGGTGTAATGCTGCTGCTTCCATCAGAGGCACAGAAATCTGAAAGACTGAAATAGTCTTTTGTAAGTGAGTTTTTGTTACGTAATGCGGTGCCTCTGTGTGATATTGTCAGTTAGTTTGAAGAGATGATTTCCAATCAGACCACAGAGTTGAGAAATACAATAATTTCACTGTTCATGAACCTCCCAGCTGATGAAGGATCATTTAACCCTTGCTTGCAGTTAAACTACTGAAACAAAAACCAAAAAAAACCCCAAAAACCCTATTCAGAATTGTACTAATAATGAGAAATCATGATCCTTCACATAGATAATCTATGGTGCATCGGCAGATCTTCAATAAATTGGAATTAAAGAAATCAAAACTCTCATTCTAAAGCCAAACTCTTTTAATATAACTCGTGAATGTGTCCTCAGCTTGGGCCTTTACTAAAAAGTTCATAATACATGACATGATATGTCATGTAGTCACTTTGTAAATGTCAAGCTCTTGATAGAAAATAAGGCTTTCGTTATTTATTGAACTTACCTTGTCTATCCAGCAGCACTCAGGACTAGATTTGTCCTGCCTATTTGCAGGTTTATCACAGAAATGTCTTAATTAAGAGCACTGTTACTTTAAGGTTTTTTTCCAAAAGCAATGGAGAGGCTAGAAGGCTGTAAACAACCACCATGCAGACGGACTAAACACTGAGTCACCTTCAGAAGATTTCCTTTTTTTTTTTCTCTCTGTTTTCTGTCTACATCAAGAGCTAAGAGCTACATTTCTAACTTGACCCCATGGATTGATGGATGATTACACAATAGTCTGCATAGTTGCGCTTATTGTTTCATCTGTTGTTTCTACTTCCTGTTGTATAGGCAAGGACATTTTGCTTGAGCTCATGAGGATGCTTCCTCCCAGAACTTTCTAAGACTGTAGAATTAGGGTAAGTATCTCCTTTTCTCAGAAGTCTTTGAAGAAAGGACATCACACAGGGGTCTTTTATTTCACTTGATATCTGAAAAAGGAGTAAAAGTGATAGCATTCTGGTCATTCATAACAGTGGATGTTAATTCTTCATTAGCTTAGGCTGTTTAGAAGTTAGGATAGCTGAGCACAGACAGAGAGAAACAGCTACTGAATGGTCTGGCAAGCAGACGTGGATAGAAGACAAAGCATAGCACGGTGATGTGTGCTAGTGGCACAGTTATTATGTGTAATACCCTACTCAGAATGAAGCTTTTTTGCATAGGAAAACCACAGTGATTCATATGTGAGTGTGAATGAGTTTCTAATACTGCTCACAAATTCTCTGGAGTTTGCAAAGGAATTCTGGCGTAGTTCATTAATAAAAACCAATACATTCCCTGTACTCCCTGCCCAGCACAAAGGAAAACTGATTTTACCATTATTAATAGAGCCCATAACGAAATTACTTATTTGGGGTGGGTAGTAGAAGTAGTAACACAATAAAGAACATGCAAATATAGATGAACATTGAGCTAGGAGACTAATTTTAACAAAATAATGAATTGCATTCCCCACAGGGGAAAAAAAAAAAAAAAACCAACAGAGGAAATGTCTTAATTAGAGCTGGCCAAAAAATCAGGGATTCCCTGATTTGCATGATTTATACATTTGGCTTCTGCATGATTTATGTATTTATTTTTATATCAAGCCCTTTAAAATCCGAGCACTTTGAAGGAAAATTAACACAGGAACATCAAATCTTTGTGGTTTTCAAACTCAGTTTGGGATCCCAGAACCCTTCAAGGAGATTGACATTCTGAGATTGACATACTCAGTAGCCACTGAGTATTTTACAGGAATACTAATTACCCTAGCTGACAGGTCCCCCAAGCTTCCAGCACCTCTGCCTTGTGGACTGTCCCACAGGTACAGATCACTACAAGTGAGACTTTACCCTGAAACATGACTTCAAACCAAGAAACTTGGTCGCTCTGGAAACCTTAGCAGAGATGCTGGGAATCAAGCCATGGTTACAGTCCAGAGTCG
>NW_010392338.1:20860-30289 GCF_000710305.1 Buceros rhinoceros silvestris | reverse complement strand
GCAGGAATGTCTGTCCCAGGTTTTGGGTCTCTGACACTGTTGCTGGATAGACAGGATGTCTACTGGAAAATGGGTTTGTGGAAACATGCCACCCACAATACTGCAGGACAGGAATCCAGCTTTTCCAGTTGTCAGGAAGAGCAGTGCACCAGTTCCAAGTCAAGGACAGTCATCACCCTTTTACAGTCTTTCTCCCTTTTACTATTTCACTGAGGTGTCCACAAGAAAAAAAAAAAAGAAAAAAATATGAAATCATAGAACCACAATAAGGTCTCCCTGGAGCCTTTTCTTCTCAAGACCGAACAACCTCAACTTCCCCAACCTTTTAGCACAGGAGAAATGTTCCATCCCTCTAATGACTTTTATGCCCCTCCTCTAGACCCAGTTCTACAAGCCACATCTTTCCTGTGATGAGGACTCCAGAGCTGGACATGGTATTCCAGGTGAGGCCTCACCAGAGAGGAGTAGAGGGACGGAATCACCTCCCTTAAGTCACACTTGTTATGCAGCCCAGGATATGGTTGGCTCTCTGGGGTGCAAGTGTACATGGCTGGCTCATATCTAATTTTTCACCTACCAACATCCTCAAGCCCTTCTCTGCAAGGCTCCTCTCAATCCATTAATCCCCTAGTCTATACTGATACTGGAGATTGCTCCAACTCAGGTGCAGGACATTGCACTTGGCCTTGTTGAATTTCTTGGGGTTTACATTGGCCCACTTCTCAAGCCTGTCAAGGTCTCTCTATATGGCATCCCTTCCCCCAAGTGTATCTCCTATAAAATCATAATTATTCACATTAGGTAAATCTTCCATGTCATAAATAATTGAAATTTATTTAGTAGATCAGTAAGGATTTCGCAAGGACCTTCCTTGTCCATAGTTTCATCAAAAGGTAGTTCACAGTTTCCATAGATGGCTATAGAGGTGCTGTATTCTCCTTTAGCATGCTAGTTTTTCTTCAGTATGATGCTTTTTTCCATACCATCACCATAAGACTGTGTTTTGTTTGCCATGACTCAAACCATTTGCATCAGTCAGTTCCAAGCACAATATTGTTTTCAGGATCTGTGTCTGAACATGGGGTGATATACCTTAAGACAAATTTTTAAAAACCACTGATGGTCCCACATTACTACTGTGAATTTGGTTCCACAAGGTCTGCTTGGTGCTTGTCACCATGACAAAACTTTTTGTAACAGCCTGACAACAGTGGTGGCTAATTACCACCTACACTTTCACTGGGCACTTAAGTTGTATGAAATGACTGTGCCTTAGCTTAGTGGCCTCCATGTATCTCAAGCAGCAACGTGTAATACTTTCCTATGAATACTGAACTCTATTCTGTTATTCCTGAATGCCCCAGACCTGCAGCATCACCTTGAAAATACTCCGTTTTGGTGCTGGAAAATCTGAAGCTGTCAAAAGAGTGGAATTAGAACGAGCACATGTAAATCTGCATAATCATTCAGAGGTTTTAAATGATCTTCAGTATTAACACCCCACATATTGTCAAATCTCCTGGACTAGTAACAGGACAGAGCAGGCTGGCAGTAGAGCTAGTCAGAAGTTTTCCAGCAAAGCAAATGGTGATTTGTTTATCCTAAAAGTCTTTATCTGAGGCCTAACTGGAACTAACATGTCAATAACGTAAACTGAGGATTGGCCTCACCTTTCCTTCAGTGACATTCTATGTGATGTCCTGCTGATTTCAGATTAATTTGTTGCCTAATAATTTGCAGCGACATCTGAGCTCCCTCCAAAATGAAAATTACTGATACGTAGACAAACATGTTCATTGGCTAAAACCTCTCACAGTTTCATTCATTTATCGTGCAGAAACAAAAGATATTTATTGGCATCTATTTCTCTGCATAATGCTTGGGGCAGGAATTATATTACTATTGACAAAAAAAGTTGAAAAGTATTTTTACTTTACTTGCTTGTCTATTACGTGCCATGGAATGTTTACATGTCTAACTGCATTAGAAATTCTCAAAATGATGTAAGAGATATTTTAAAAGAGGATAATTTTATCATCAGCTAATAATTAGGCAGTGTGAACTGGTTCTGGCCAATTAGGTTGGAAATGTTTTCATTTTCTAAGCCAATAGAACCTATCTATAGCATTCCTTAACAAAACAAATTAATTAATTTAATTAACAAAACATAAATTCTAAAATGAAATGTGATTTTGTGTGGGTAAGTACCCATGCCAAATGTAGTTTTATAACAATAAAATCTCATTCAACTCATTGGCCAGATTATTCGTATGGCTTCATGCTTTCCTACTTGCTGGCAAGCAACAGGCATGCTTGGGTACTTTGAAATTTTTGCTATATGGAGAGGTTGCCATTCAATTATAGAGAAACTGGTGTCGTGCCTACTTTTCTGTAGCATTTTTAAGCTTTTCATGTAAGACGAAAGCAAGTGCTTTGTATTTGTCTGTCTTTGAAGAGTAAATGCCAGAAAGGTGATGATGCTCCTGCTGTTAAAATCTAATGCAACGTCATAGACTCTTCTTTACATGTGCTTGGTCCCAGGGGCTTACAAGCATGAACATGAATGAATTTGCTCAGCCCTTCACTCATGGGGTAAACCTATCCAGAGACATCAGATCACTAAAACGAATTTGCAGGAGCAAAAGGTCTACCAGGTCACTGCAGCAGTTCAAAGCGTGCTGGTGTCAGTCCCAGTACACTTACAGCAAACTCAGAAATTACACAGATAAAATAATCTTATTATTTCCACGTGCAAATTCTCGGTGATTTAAATTATCGAACTGACACTCTTCTAAAGCTTTTTCTTGTGAGCTTGTCCCAGGTGCCTGATTGCAGTCATTGAACATACCATACTAAGTATTTATATAAATATATCATAAAATAATCAAATATGATGAGCTATTCCCTTTGTTCCATTTTGTTGATACACTTTTCACAAAATATTTAATGTGCTTCTGAAAATGATGATGCCAGTGATAAATCTAGTTTGCAGTTTCATAGATAATTTATGGAAGTTATAAAAAATGAACAAAATTGTCATAACAACATGACAATGTGAACATTCGTGTTTACATAGTGTCCACATACAATACAAATACTGAATATTAATATGAAATGAGAATTTATAAAATTTGCAATAAACATAATGTAGAAAAAAATACCAACTTGATACAATCTCTGCTTATATTGCAACATATAAACAGATTTTACTTTATGAATGGCTTTGACATTTCCCTTAATGTGTATTGTTTTACATCTTTAACCACAAATCTTGGTATATTTTAAATGTAAATTAGATTATATCTATCACATTTCTCGTCTTAGATAAATAGTCACTCTAATTCAAGAGAAGGGAAGAAAGTCCATAGACAGCATTTTAAATGTACTTGGCACTTATTCATCCCAAGGGGTACAAGTAGCAAAAAATTGTCTGGATCAGATTCTGCCTCTTCTGTTTTCAGAAGGTAGCAAATTTTTTGTTCATTAGTTCTGTTGGCTTGCAGCAAACTGATACTCAGTCATTTGCCTAAATATGGGCATTTATTGCTGTTTTGAGTTAGTCTGAGATATCATCCTGGGGCAGGCAGATGATATGCAGGACCTGTGGGAGTCTCACAACTTCATGATGTTCCTCTAGAGCAGCAGCTATGACTAAGAAGGACACAATAGTGTATCTCAAATGACATTTGACACTTTTAGGCAACTAGACCACACCTTTATTGACATCCAGTAGTGTACCTCTTCTTAGACCAGCCTTTGCAAAGGATCATTGCCTCAAAAGTGGTGACAGAGGTTGTAGCATCTGTCTGCTATTTGTTTGTTCTGTTGGCATCTTCTCTGTGGTTCATTGATATCTGGAGAAACTGAATGAATCGTGAGGCCCGTGCCTTTGTATCGTGCTTATACCCTGGGAGTATTGCAGTAATAATTATAATACTTGAACTGTGTTGATTTCAGCAGTCTATTAATTACAGTACTAGCAACTGGGAATGAGGCCTGCAGTTTTCATTTTAATAGCAGCTCCAAAGCCTGCTTCTTGTACTACATTTTCCCAAGCAATTGTCTTAGGCATGCTGAACTGCAGGTTTAGGTAGCAAATCAGAAGTGACACAGGACACTGGTTGGCTGTATGCATCATTAAATTTGAAGCTTTGGATCAAAATGTGAACATTGCCCAGTACTAGGTAACAGCTCAAGGTTCCTCCTCAAAGACTTTAGGGACCTGGGACAGTTATAAGCCTGAAGTTAGATACCCCAAAATGTTTTTTAAATTTAGGTGAGCGAGAAGTAGGCCTTAATGACTCTTTTCCCCCAATATAATAATGAATTAATGTTATGAAAATACATTGCTACTATCTCATTAAGGTTAGTTATGTCTATAAAAACGAAGACGTGCAGTACTCCTTAAGAGGTTAGGCTTTTTTATTATTGCTGCCAGGAATGTGAATGGCGGAATTTTTGAAGTATAAATATTTCAGATGGATGTTGTAACCCATGCCTTCTAAGAAGCATAGTGCACGTGGTTTTTCATCACTTGGTTGGTAAATCACCCACGTATTACCATGGCTGAGGGTATCATAAACATATTATTATAAAAATATTATTCAAATATTGCTAACCTCCAAAAACACTGCAGAAGAGAAAATGACTGAATTCAGTTATATGGCAGAAGGTCCCCTGGTACGTAATTCTGTACTAGCAAATGAGACACCACTGAAATTTGATAGCACTTTCAGATGCCTTCACTGTGCGGTACGTATGTATGCTTATTTCTAAGGACAACTTCTACACAACTTAGTTCAAAGAGAGAAAAGAGAATTTTACTTCTGATAATTACTTTCTATGCTTGAATTTAATCTTGCTTTTAGCCTAAGTGGTGGTGGTGTTCACAGCTTATAATTATTCTTACCATTCATCGTTTATATATATAAAAATATTGTCTGTGTTATACACTATTCATATCTATTTTTAGAAAGCCTGGGCAAACATGTACACCATTTGACTTCCTTCTAATTTACAGAGGCTTTCTAAAAGCTCAAAAACTTTCATGTGCAAATCAGACTATCTGCAACAGTCTTTGGTTTACTTCTGTCTTGGCAAGTATGAACAGATCCATGGTAATCAATTCAAAAGGTATTAGAACCATTATTGGTTGTAATTATCATGACTCCTCAGTCCAGACTTGTGAAATAATTATTAAAGGAATCACCAGTGTGCAAAGGTTTTGTTAATCATTGATTTTATATCAGCAAGTATTTAACAGATTTTGTGACTCTTAATATGAAGCTGAGTGTCTGTTTCACTTACAGAAACATTAAACATAAGCATGAAAATAATAAAAAAAAATCCCTGTTATCATGGAGGCTTATCACCGGTAAAGAGTTAAGGTGAAGATACCACCGTCCTTCTTAGCATTCTGGGGCTTGAAATCAGAGCTGACTTGTTTGAAAAATGTCAGTGTTATATATTGAAATAGCTTGCTGCCAAATAAAATATATGCAATAGGATTTATAGCAAGAGATTAAGGAAGGGGCCTTGGAGTCTCCTTTTTCTTAATGCTGTGTGTGTGCTTGATTCTTTTTATTTATTTTTTGCAGCTGTGACCCTGAACATCTGAAACTGAATGTGCACTAGTCCCTATTCTTTCTTGTTGCCCCAGCCACATTCTCTCCTTCTGTAACACCTTGAGGCTTTGTTCTGGACACCTCTGTAAGGGCTTTTGCTCCAGTGTAACCTGTCTTTCCTCACCAAGTGGTTAGAAAAACTGGTTTCTGAGTTTCAAATGTTAAGCAGTATGAATAACCCTTCTTCTTCTCTCACATGCTATTTTGTTCAGTGTGTTACTGCATATACTGTGTTTGGCCTTAAACTGATGTGTCCATTGATCTTCAGTGGTGATGAATGGAACGATGATGAACGGATTTCCTACAGAGATTAAAATCATTACACCCGTGGAAGATCAAACCTATGTATGTCAGGGAACTAAGGTCTTTTAGCACCTGTCTTCTACACTGTCTTGACATGTAGTGCTACCTGCATTGAGTAGTGGGACACAGTCTTTTATTAGTTAAGTCTTCTTCCACCCTTTTGATCATTTTGACCTATTATATGCCTAGTTAAAACTGGTTTCCCGCAGTTCCTGTAGCAGAGATGAAAAGGTGCATTTCCTGTCTTATGTGCCTATCAGGATCATCACCAGCAGCAGCAGCCCTGAAGCCAAACAAGCGGATGTGCATGTTCCTATAGTTACAGTCACATATTGTGCATTCTGGCGGATGGCCAAAGAGATACAACTTTATGAGGATACTAACACTCCTGATCATTTGTTGCACGTGCAAGATACAAAATGTCTTTAACCTGGCTTTCCTCTGGTCGTATACATTCCAACATGAATGTGAGGCACAGATCTAAGGCTTAGCAATTTTAATGTCACTAATTTAAGCAAGTGAATCTAAGAGTTAGGAAAAATCTAGAATAAGGGATGATGGCAAGTAATGAGATCCTAAAACACTCTGAGAAAAGTTAAATAGAATAGATTTTGCAGCAATGATTGGGGGTATCCAGCTCTGAATAAGAAAGAGCAGTAGCAATATTGCTGTCTTGTAATTATTTTTTACTAAAGGTCTAAACAGAGATGGAAACTCAAAAAAGAAAAAGCAAAAACTGTCCCCAAAATGCCTAAGTAAAACCCATCCTTATTTTGTATCATCTCAGAGGATGACATCTCTAGTTTCTTGGCAACCCCCACCATATATTTTGCTATTGTCTTTTTTGTTTCCTTTTATTTTTTCTTACCCTATTCTACATAGTTGTGGTTATTATTCCAGTTAACTTCACTCCTTTTCCAATTTTGTCCTCAGAGAAGCAATACGGTGTGGGAGATAACAGCTGAAACCTATGGTGAACTGAGTGTCATGGGAGAAAAATGGTCCTGTATGTATGAGCTACTTCAGTAGCAGAACACTTAACAGTCAAAATTGAAAATAGGAGAGTCAAAGTTGTAGAAAATGTGTGAATCTAAATGACTGTACATTTATACCACACTGATTAAACTGCATTGCTCCCATGGGAAGCGATGGAAGTCCTTGCATGAAGAGGTTTGAGTCTTCCAGCCACCTATGAAATAATATCTACTTGTCTTGATGAAATTTTGTAGTAGTTCAACTATGCAGTCTCTCTGTATGTATAAATAGAAATACGTAATACATATGTATGTATATGTGTATATATATACAGCACATATATGTGTATGTATATACATATATTCAAAAATGTCCCTCTTGAGGGACACAGTGATCTAGATCCACCTGTTTTTCTGGATGGAACTCCAGAAACTGTCTTCTTCTCACCATCTAATCTGTTACATATAGAACCATCCTCTCTTCTATGTGGAACCACTTCAATAAATCACAAAAGTCCTGGAAAATATTAATGCAGTATTTTGAAAACTAATGATATCTCTGATAAAAGAGGCAAAGGGATGACACTAGGACTTTTCTCCATGCCACAATCTCCCTCTCTCCTCTTCCCGTTATGCTGAATTCAGCTGAGCTGCTGACAGAAAAGGTGTACTTTAAATTATTTTTCCTAAAAATTTTTTTAGTACGCTCTTCTCTGTTTATTCCACATTTATCTTAGCAGTATAAATGAAAATAATTTATAGTGTTAGAAATAGTGTGGCTTACTGAGACTAATCAGAAGATAGGAGTAAGGATAGAAAGAATTAAATGAGATGATATCTTTATCATATCTTCTTAATAAGTAATCTGCAAATCTAAATAGCTATTCATTTGCTATTACGTAGCATGCAAAATGGCAGCAGTATCTACAGTACATGGGTTCCTAGTTGTAAGTTCACTAGAGCAGAGGGAGAAAATCCAGGCAGGCTGTTTAACCTATTTGAGACTGTTTGAAAAATGAAAGCTGAAACATTTTCCTACTAGATTGAAAAAACCTGCACGTTTTCAAACGGGGAAAAGCATAAGAGTTATACTATGCAGGATCCAAATCAGAAATAACTGAAGAAAAATTACAAGCATTAGAAAAATAATTCAATAGGATAGTCAAATCATTTGAACTATCCAAAGCAGATATCCAAACTGATATGATATTATTTACAAGTATCAATATGTAAATGTCAGGATGTGATAAAATACATACTCTGACTACAAAGGAGTTCATACTGAGTACAAGAATGCTGCTTTTAAGTAGTATTTCTGTTGAAGAAAGTGATGGAAACCCACCGATGCACATTTGCAATAGTAGTGGATTCCACCAAGAAAAGGAAAAGAAACGCCCATGCCTGAGGAAGATAATTACGTTAGACATTATGTTTGAGTACATCACATAGGCAAACAGAGAAGCAGTGGGAGTAATACAGTTGGAGAACACCTACAAGGGGAGAGTTTTAGCAACAATGATACTATTTGGTTACAAAACATAATAAGGAGAAGGAAAATGATGAAGCAAGCTTAAACGCCTTGATACTGCTGTTCTGGTAACTAATATCTTCCTCGATACAGTTTCTGGAAGAAATAATACTAACATTTACAGCTGACACTGGGACTGAATGAGTGACATTCCAAAGAAAAACTACAGGAAAATTCTACCTCTTTGCACAGCAGAAATATTAACTGCATCCATGAGACTGGCAGGATGCAGACAGCATGTTATACACAGAGAGTGAGTGAAATGTTAAATGCAAAGAGAATAAAATACATCAAAAGGTAAATTTTGCTAGTGAACCAATACTGGAATTTGATACTAGAATGTATAGAAAAGAATTGTGCCCTGGAGAAAAATTAGAAATTTTTTTTTTTTAATGAGTCATGTGGTATCTATGAGATTACTGCAAGTTCAACACTGCTAGGCATCTGCAAACAATTCCGTATGTGACAATGCCTTCCGAAGCCCAAATAGAAGTAGGACACACTATGAAGCTCACAATCTTCCAGTAGAAGGAGGAGCCAGTGGGGAAGCATGGCTCAGCAAAACCAGTCGAATATAGGAAAGTCCAAATGGGCACCAAATCCTTGGAAAAATCAAAACAGAATAAAACAAAACCCAGCAACCTGTACACCCTGGATCCCACAGAGAAAATTTATTTACTGTTTGTGATGAGTCTGGGGAAAAGGGTCAACAATTTAGCTATTTTCAGCACTCCTGTATGAAGATGGTGCTTTATAAAAAAAAAATTAAATATAAATTTAAAAATGCAGAAGATTCACACAACTATTGTTTGAATACACACAGCATCAAAGAATTACAAGACAAAAACTCAGAAGAAATGGTGAGTCATGGACAGAACTCTCAGAGATGTAAATGCAGGCATAGCTAAATTGCAGAAAGTTTGCTGTAGGATGTTATGGGTGCCAAATGTTTAGATGGGTTCATATTCTTACAAGAAAAATCCTTCAAGGACTATAAAAC
>NW_010392338.1:2273-20734 GCF_000710305.1 Buceros rhinoceros silvestris | reverse complement strand
GTTCAGTAAGTCCCAGCTGGGGGCTCGGAAGTATCACAGTCCGCTTGCTCTTTTTTCATATTGTTCTCTAGGTTCTGCTGTTGTGCACTGCTGGATATGGGAAATAGACCATTAGTCTGACCCAGTTTGGCCAATTTTTTGTGTACGGATGGAGAGTATTAAAGCTAATGTAGAAATTCTCTAATTTAAAAAAGAAATGTTTCTCATTGTTATTGAAAGTCAGAAAATTTCATCAAATTTCACGTGGTCGGTGAAATATGTGGTAGAATATCAAGACTTATAGCACATTACAAAATCTTAGAGAGCATTCTGGACAAGGCTCCAACTTTTGCACCACCACAACCTCTGTACGTGATCTTAAAGCCACCAAAAGATGCAAGGTGAAGATGAGCAGAACCCAGAAAAGAAAGTATGTACATCAAAATAGCTTGGAGAATTTATGGTTTGTGTTAGCACAAACAAGATTTTGAGCAACTTTCTTAGTGATAAGAACCTAAGACTAATGCAAAGAAGCTTTTGAAAGACATGAAAAGGTTGCTGTACCTATTACAGGTGTAACACCTTTGCCTTTATTTTGGACACAGACTTTTTTAAATAAAAGAACAAAGTTGACATAATAATGCTGAAGAAAAAAAAAAAACCCTACTTCCAGAAAAAATCGTGGCAACCCGCAGTCTATTTTGCTCACTGTCCCAAGCATATCCACTGTCCAAAGCATAACCGAAAAAAAAGTTACAAATATTTATGGAGAAGTTAGCTGAGAAAAATGAAGTCAGTCAAAGTATTTTCTTCAGCTTTGTAAAGCATTTAATTGTACCTGGGAAGCCAATGCTTCATTTGAGCATAGCTTGAGGAGCTGAAAGGTTCTATCAGTGCTACCTGCAGAGTAGTCTCCCCTGTGCTAAGCATAGCCACTGTTCTCAATAAATGGACAAGACCAAAATTGTTCTAACATAGGATCTACACATGACTGAATTTTTTCATGGAAATTTCTGGTATATCAAAGAGAAGTTCCAATAATTTGTGCTGCTGTAGCTGAACACACAATTGAATGGGTTATATGAAACTTGAACAGCAGGTGCACAGCTATTTGGCTAAGGCCACAGATGCCTAAAGGACCACAGTCTGCAAGCAAGACCTACAGTGGGCGACAACAACATGTGAAAAAAGGGGCAGTTACTCTACAAACCTCTGAACATCCAACTATGCTGGAGGTAAAATACATTCCAAACAGGAGGTAGTATAGAAGGTAGAAGAAGCCACTGCATACCTACAAGCATAAGGAAAGACTTGTTTCAGATATGGGCGAAAATTCAAACCCAGAAAGCAGCAGTGCCACAACAGCTAAGGTTGTTTTCCAGGCAGGATGGAAAAGGTGTCTCAAAGATACTTTTTACCACAGGGAACAGCCCTGGCAATGCAGATAAATGAAAGCAGTTCCTTGAAAAGAGCCACCCTGAAAGTGTGTTTTGTTCTTTCTTTTTTTCCTCTTTTTTTCTGTTTTTCTTTTTCTCTTTGTGTTTAAGTGGCCCACAAATTGTAAATAAATAGGGTGGAGAGAAGGTAAAGTCTCGCTAGTTTACCCAGTGCTTTGTGGACCTGGGAGTAATCTAAAGAGAGACAATAAGGGCAGACCTGTGTGCTGCAAAGATGTAGATGACACACATATATTTAGTATTGCCTTCTTCCTCACCAGAAGAACCCAGCGTCTGGGAAAGATGATTCAGCAGAGGCACCTGGCTTAGGCTAAACTAAGTAAGAAGTCTGTTTAGCTAAAAGATGAGAATGTTTCAAGTTACAAGGGAATTACTAGCTACCAGAGAATCAGACCACAAGACACCAACAAACATTTCAGGTAATGTAATAGGAATTGGGGACAAGGTTACCCCACAATGAGGTTTTCCATTCCACTTTGAGGAATTTCTGATACCTGTCCTCTGCTCAAGACTAACTTTTCTTTGAACACTCCAAGCCTTCTTTTACAAGATTAAATGAAAATCCCAGAAGAGGTGGAAACAATATGGTCTGCAGCACTACACCTCAGAGCGGCAAAACCCATGTGCAAACACACGTATTCTTTTTTGTCAGAATTTGGGGGTCAGATTCTATGACATTTTTCTCAAGGGCTCTCTGTGAATTCCTCCATCACCCCACTACTGAATTTGAATTAAACAGTAAAGGCTAGCGTTTTCAGATGAACTGTTCATAGTTTGCATTGCTGAATATTGTGTGATTCCTAAAGAGTTAATAAGAGACAATGGATTGGAAGTAATTTATTTCAGAAAGTCTTCCAGATATATCAATTCAAGCTGCCATATCAAATTCATACTATTTACAGTTTATCAATCTATCTTTAAAAGTCTGTGAAGATAAAAAAGCTCTTCATATTTAAAAACCCACATAAGATTCAAAAGACTGTTAGTGCTTAGTAGTGTTACATGTGAAGTTAATTGACAAATTAAAACACCAACAGCCAGGGGAAAAAAAAAAGAAAAAAAAAAAGGAAAGATGCTTCAACCATTCTTTTGGCTGCCTTTAACTAGAGTATCATGATGCTTCTTAGAGTGCTCCATCAATTTCATCATTGGGAGTGAACTTTATGGAAGGAAGAATAAAATCTTCAATGACAAATACCTAACAAGCTTCTGGAGCCAAAGAGCTGTGCCTGCCAGGGAAGTAGAACAGAGGGGAAAAAAAAAAAAAAAAGGAAAAATTACAGGCAGGGAGCAGGGTTACTCACATTGTAAAGGGAAGAGAACGTGAGACTGGAAACCGGAAGTGAGTGGCAGCCTGCCAAGGCAACAGTTACACCATCTGCATCGGGGTCAGAAGGCAGAGTCATCCTTGAAAGTAAGCCCCATGGAAGATATCTAAACAGAACCAAGGAGGGCACTCTCTCTGCTTCGTGAGGATATCCAATATGCTGCTGACAGTCTTCCTGCCAGGGCTGCACGCATCACGGCGTGTGGTGGGGATGCTGTTCTGCAGTGGAGGAGCTGTCCCTGCTCCCTCTCACAGGACGCCGACCACAAACCATGCGGGGTGATGCCGACAGGCTCCCCAGGATGGGCTTGGGGGCAGTTGCCGTACCAGACCATACTCTACCCTCTGCTCTGGGATAAACCCGCCTCAATGCCAGTCTGAAAATGGGACAAAATGGCACCAGCACATGAAGAGGTCTGCCGGCAAGCACAGGGTAGCAGCAGAGGCAACCTTGCCTGCGAAAGGCATTTCCTGGAGGGCAAAGGAGGTCTGGTGGATAAGAGAACATCCTGTTTCAGTAGCAGCTGTGGGGCAGGTGTGCCACACATGGATCTTGGTCTTCTTTGTTTGTGGATGTAGCAGAGACAGATCTGGGGATTCTGATTCTGAATTATTGCCAGGTTTCACTTGAACAGGGGTTTCTTTCCCCCCACCCTCCCCAATTAAAAAAAAAAATGGAAAAAGGTGTAACAATCCAGCTAAAGTGGTCTCTGGTACATGATCTGTGTCAAATGACAGGGACAGCAACAAGAATCTAGTCTTACCAGCACTATAATTTATCATGTCTGGAAGCCAGCCCTTTGAAAATATTTTACCTCCTTTTTCTTTTTCTTTTTTGCTTTTTACTTTCTTTCCCCTCCATTTCTCTCTGTTATTTTTCTTTAAGTGCATAAATATTCCATCTCATTCCAATACAGTGTTATAGGAGGTATACAAAGAGGGGTCTTGAAACATTTCTGTTCTAATATTCTTCTTCCAGAGAGGAAGAACAGGGCAAAAGGCTAGCAAGAAATTTATTGTCTAGTGTGCAGCGTGTAATTACCATAACTTAAAAAAAAAAAATTCACATGTTGGTGTGTTTGATTTAATGCCATCAGAAGTGTAAGGTTACATGAAATAAATTACTAATTGGGTTAATTTAATAGCAGGTTAAATCTTTCTTTTATTTTGTGCTAAAGGAACATTAAAATGGTGCAGTTTTCAAGTGGCCTTGGAAAAGTAAAGTAGAGTTTCTTGATAAAAAAAAAAATAGTGCTCCTACTGCTAGGTTTATGGTGGGAGTTACTGGCATTCTTCCAGTTCACCGCATGAAAATCTAAGCTGCCTGTATAAGTACAGAATTTAGCGTTGGGTCTTAAGGTTTTGGTTGGCATGTTGCCAAAGATGTTATGTATTTAGCTGGGAAAATTGCCTAGAAGTTAATTGAGAGGAAAACACTAATATACATCCTCTACTACCTTAAAAAACGTTATGGATATGCCTATGTTGCTGATCGTTGATAAGATATGAGTGTCTGCAGTAAAGAATTAGCGTAAAATTAGTCCAAAAATTGACAAGATTGAGTTTTTCAAGCCACTCCATTCACTACATTCACAAGCAATATTATTGTTTCCCCTCTCTTTTTAATCTTCCTGCTAGCACTGTCCTTAGGCAGGCCAGTAGCAGGACATGATGTGACCGTAGTCTTTTGTGGAGTGGGCAAGAGCTGGGCTGCCACAAATTTGTGCCGCCTCTGAGTACCAAGTGAGAGCAATTCTCTCCCTCTCCCACCAAATTCCTCTGCTTGTGACAGCCCCAAATCTTATAGTGTAGCTGCTTGCTTGCTACCACCTCCATCCAGTAAAACCTGAAAGATCGGATCACAGAGTGGGCATTGACACTTAAACCGCTTAAGAGCAGCAGATGATATTTTTCTGCCATGCAACTAGCCACACTGCTCACTATCACCTATCAGAGCATCTCAAGAGCACCAGGTGCCTGGAAAAGCTCGATTGCACGGGCAGTGAGACCTCAGCATTTCAGAGATTTTTCATATTGCTAGATAAATTCGGTTGTTTTAATGTAAGTAAGTGAGATGGTACAGAGCCAGTCTGCAGCAGTTAAGTGGTTAATGATCACAACTGTAAGCAGGCTCCAGATCAGACTCTGGGCTACCTTTTGGAGTAAGAAGGCTGAGAGGCAAGAGGCACAGGGAAACAAAATTAGGAGCTATGATGAAAACAAACGAGGAAAAGTCTTTCTTCCAGTTGTGACTAGCTGTCTTCTTTTGTACAGCCACTGGATGCTCCTGACGCACTAGGGTAGAAGAGATGTGAGCAAAGTAGAAACAATGGCATTTTGCTACTGTATGAATTCCCTCTCCCTTCACTTAATCCTGTTCTTATTGGAGCCTTGTGCTGAAAGCTGATAATTTTGATGGCCCCTGAATAAAGCCAGTAGCTTGAATTCCTGCCACCAGCCGCTTTATAATGAATAGGGCTAATGAATGCTAGTAAGTGGTAGGAATCTGTGACCAGCTGCATCAAGGCAGGTAATACAGCTCAGATTTAATTGGGAGCAGGTATTGGAAGGCTGTATTACTTTAATTGGTGAGGGGGGGTTCTAAATGGAAAGGACAAAGTATAATGGACAAATTGTGCTGTACAATAGCACTTAAGCCGGGATTGTATGCATTCGTTAATCTGTTGAGGAATGAGGCAATTCTAAACAATTTTCTCAGTGAAACCAACTCCAGAAAGCTTGTCCCTTTTGTACTCCCTTGGGAAAATGCAAGATTGAAACAGAAAATACCTTTACCGAGGCAATCATTTGCCACGTGTGGAAAGCGGATACAGCCGTAAACTATGAAAGAAGGATCTTTGTAGTACAATAAAGGATGGAAAAAGAGATAAAGCTGGGGATAAGAGTGGGCCTGTCACTGCATCCAAAGGAGGAATAAAGTGATGACATTTACAGTGACAGATGAGATTGTAAAGAGAACTCAGGACAATTTAGAGAGGGAAATTTGATATTTAAAAGAAAGGGCTCTGATAATTAAAAGTAGCATTACATTAAACTGTTAGGCATGTCATTAGTGACAGAAGGGAACTGGTGCCTTTTAAAAAGTTAATGATTCACACAGACCTGATCTTGAAACTTTGTATGTAGTAAAGTTCACTTGAACACAGCATACTGCATGCAACACAGCATAAATTTTCTCTGTGTTTCATAGTGGGAAATAAAAAAGTTATATGATAATATGGAAGGTGTACTGTAAATACCATATGCCAATGTGTGTACAGTGTGGGTGTATATGTGTAGAATCGTTGCACGCTGGAGGTCCAAGGTAGAGTTGAAAATCCAGCATACATAAATATTGTCAAAAATGCTCATTCTGTGGAATCCTTGGAAAAGACAGGGTATCATTTTCTCAAGGCACAGGATCACACATTTTATTTTTGCCTTGTTTGAGCTTAGCTAGTTCTGTTCAACCTCGTGTGCCTATAGCAACAGAATATAGCTTGAGGAGTAACCTCTAAAAGTAGAGAGTATTTAAAGTGAAACAACACAACACATACAGCCAATTTGTGTGATTCCTGTAGCTGTAATGGGTTAAGGGAGCATTTAAAACACTTCTTCTTGCAGGGCTTTTGCTCCAGTATACTTTGTTACAGGTGGGAAAATGAGAAGGATTGTATGTCCTTCAGAGTTCATGTAGTCCAGGCAGTGGGAGGAGAAAAACAAAACAAAGCTGAAAGTGAGTGTTGAATGGGCTTTCCCAGGATCCCCAGGTGGGTTTCATGTATTGCCTAATGGTGAAAATGAGACAGATTCAACTTTCTGTATGGGTTGTAAAGGCTGAATTATCTTACACATACTATTGTTCATGACTAAAAGTCTATACACAAAGCTGCAGTTTATTTCAGAAATTCTTTGTCAGTAAGAACTATCTTGTGTTGTTCATTTCTTCATTTTTACAGATAAGGATAGAATTTGGTCTCAAGCTCACAAAATATTTATATATATGCATAAGGTAAATTCTAAATTAAAACTGACATGCAAGAGTAACATTATTAAATGCTAAAAAGGAGCATGAAATTAATACTTACCCATTTGTGTGAAGAAGTATCAAAAATGTTTTTGCAGAAATCTGTGGTTAGCACTGTGTGAACTGTAGCAAAGTTTGCCTGAAAGCGGGTGAGGTACACAACAAAATAATCCATGACAAGAAAACAAAATGACACATAGGACTACCTATGTGATGAGCTACTAGTTCCTTAGCTCTCTAAATAAGATGTTTGAACAATGACATGGAAGAATGTACCTGAAAAAAAACTTATATTTAAAAATAAAACATTATTTAAGGGATCTGAGCAGGATCCTTTGAAATCCCAAAAAGATGTACCGATCAATCTCTAAAAGAGTGCTAGGATCAATTTTATACAATAATCATGTTTAGTTGATATGGACAAAATAAGGCAGCTTAATGTCACCTTGTGTCCTGTGATATAGCATGTGTTATTCCTATAGAGCATCACTATCCCTAAACAGACGACATCAAAAAGTATTAAAGAAAACTCACCTTGCAGGGGAAAAAGGAGTTTCTTTCAAAAACACGTGTGTTCCTGACCTTTACGCATAAATAACAGCCAGAAGGTGCAGTGACATCAGCAGGCTCCTTGAATGTTTTTAATCAGGTTGGGGCCACAAACTCTATGAAATTACTGATTATCCACTCTCTCTGAGGCTCAGATAAATATATAAAAACATAAAGAAAAAATTATTTTCTTCTTTACCCTGAAAAGAAATAGCCAAACTTCATTAAAGATTGGATAGCTTGCTTTCTCTGTCTGTGTGCTTGAGAGTATGTATATGTATGTGTTTGAAAGAAAAAAAAATATGTTTTGAGATGTGATGAGCTTTAAAGCTAGTTTTGAAAATAGTAGCCCTGTGACAGACCTTCCTTATCTATATCTGCTTGCTGTTGCCATTAACAACTTATTCTTCAGACTAGATCCTTGCATTTCCTGCATGACCTAAAAGAACTTTAAGGAAAACAAAAACCAACAACTAATTATCAAATTGAGAAATTTCAGAGATCAGTATGCCTTGGCACTGAAGTCCTTCAGATGACAAGTATGTGCTGAGTCCTGCTTTTCCTAGTTAATTTGCATGAACCGTGAAAAGCCACTTCTTCGATCTTTGAAGTTAGAGTTCTCCCTGGCACCAGCTTTCACAGTGAAGATGGAGCACAGAGCTATGCAGCCTCTATGACATGCAATGAAGTGACCATAGTTTTTCAGTCTTCAAGCAGCTGCTTTGTGGCAGTAATAGCTGGTTATTACTCATCTGTTCTAGGTAAGCTTGGAAGAGAAGAACCAGCACTGAGCGGTTGCCTGACCTCTCTAAAGATCCCAAAATATAAGTTGCTACACTGCTCTGTGTCCCATGAACGTGAATAGAGTTCTTTCATTTCTGGTATACGTATGGTTTTCTGTGCAAAGTGGCATACAGAGTTGCTTACTTATGCTTGTTTCTCAAAGAAAATAATCCATTAATTCATAAATCAAGTATATTAGGTATCTTCCTGAAATAGCATTCTTTGTGAAAACTTTTAGGCTGCCTGTGGGATTTGATGTAGGTGGGACTGGGAGGAGACACTGCCAATGTTAACAACGCATGGTCTCTCTGGTGGAAGAACTTAAGAACACAGTCCACAGCATGTGCAGCTTAACACCTTTTGTCTACTTGTGCCACTGTTTTTGGAAAATGGACGGTTTTGACCTCCTTCTTTTGACAGCTATTCCTTAAAGGTCAGACTATTGTCTGCCCCTTCCACTAGTCAGCATGATTAAGTGACTGAATGAGGAACTTCTGAGTGCTTGTTTAGCTGCAACTTTTACAGCTGGGGCAGCAGCCTCCATGTAATTCCCATCATGTCTGGGTAGCACAGGGAAAAATCCATGGGAAAACAGCAATCCGTGCCCTCACCGGGATGCCAGCATCTCTGCTGAGAGAGCACAGCAGAGAGAGGAGTGCTCAAGCTGATCCCTGATGTGACTGCCAGAGCCAGGGTCCTCTTGGTGGTCTGCCCAAGGAAATACCACACTGAACTATCCCCAGGGTAGGAGTGTTTGCTAATGGCCCCATCCACCTCAAATGAATCTCCTTATAAAGAAATAAAGGAAGTTTCATGAGGAAAAAAGTTGTAAGAAAGAGGATAAATAAAATCTGAGAAGCAAATGGAAAAGGAATCTATTGAATGTAAATCAGTCATTGGAATTTACACCAAGGGTTTTTCTCATTGCTACAGATCTTTGAGATTTTGCTATATTCATTTTGCATCAGAAAATTCTTAATATGTTTCTGCTTCTACATATATAAGATTAAAACAAAGGGGAGGTCATGAGGTAATGTACATTATTTTATTTTTGTCTCTCCTTTTTTTCTTGTAAGTGGCAGAGGTAGACTTCCACAGCTTATTCTGGTTACTTATCTCCTGATTTCATACTTTCAAAATAAGCCATAAAATAAAATACATTCAGTTTCCTAGGGTAGTTTTGAACAGAAAGAAAGAAACAGAGAATACTTTTGCTGCCATAGAAATGAGTTTTCTCTGTCTATGCAGATGTGTTGAGTCACAGAATTAGAGAATCATTTGGTTTGAAGGGACTTTTAAGATCATCAAGTCCAATTGTACACCGTAAACTGCCAGGGTCCCTAAAATACGTCCCTCAGTGCCACATCTACACGTCTTTTAAATACTTCCAGGAATGGTGACTCCACACCTCACTGGACAGCCTGTTCCAATGCCTGACAACCTTCTCAGTAAAGAATTTTTTTCTAGTGTCCATCCTAAACCACCCTTGTCACACCTTGAGGTTGTGACTTCTAGTCCTGCCACTTATTACATGCGAGAAGAGACTGACTTCCACCTTGCTACAACCTTCTTTCAGGTAGTTGTAGAGAGCAATGAGGTCTCCTCTCAGCCTCCTTTTCTCAAGACTGAACAACCCCAGTTCCCTCAGCTGCTCCTCATAGCACTTATGCTCTTGACTCTTCACCAGCTTCATTACCTTCTCTAGACATGCTCCAGCCCCTCAGTGTCCTTCTTGTAGGGAGGAGCCCAAAACAGAACACAGTATTCAAGGCATGGCCTCATCAGTGCCGAGTACAAGGGCACAATCGCTTCCCTCCTCCTGCTGGCCACACTATTTCTCACACAAGCCAGGATGCTGTTGGTCGCCTGGGCCACCTGGGCACACTGGTGGCTCACATTCAGCTGGTTATCAACCAACACCCACAGGTCCTTTTCTAACGGGCAACTTTCCAGCCACTCTTCCCCAAGCCTGTAGCATTGCAGGGCAGTGTTGTGGCCCAAGTGCAGCACCCAGCACTTGGCCTTGTTGAACCTCATTCAACTGGCATTGACTCAATGATCCAGCCTGTCCAGATCCCTCGGTAGACCCTCCCTACTCTCAAACAAATCAACACACCCACCCAACTTGGTGTCATCTGCAAACTTACTGAGGGTGCACTCGATGCCCTCATCCAGATCATTGATACAGATATTAAAGAGGACAGGCCCCAGAACTGAGCCCTGGTGAACACCACTGCTGACTGGCTGCCAACCGGATTTAACTCCATTCACCACCACTCTCTGGGCCCAGCCATCCAGTCAGTTTTTTATCCAGTGGAGAGTTCATTCATCCAAGCTGTGAGCAGCCAGTTTCTCCAGGAGAATGCTGTGGGAAAGAATGTTGAAACTTTACTGAAGTCTAGGTAGAAAATGTCCACAGCCCTTCCCTCATCCACCAAGCGTGTCACCTTCTCATAGAAGGAGATCAGATTGGGCAAGCAGGACCTGCCTTTCATAAACCCATGCTGACTGGACCTGATTGTCTGGTTGTCGTGTACATGCCACGTTATAGCACTCAAGATGATCTGCTCCATAAACTTTCCAGGCACCAAGGTCAGACTGACAGGCCTATAGTTCCCTCAGTCCTCCTTCCAGCCCTTCTTGTAGATGAGTGTCACATTTGCGAACGTCCAGTTGACTGGGACCTCCCCAGTTAGCCAGGGCTTCTGGTAAATGATGGAAAGGTGCTCGGTGAGCAATTCTGCCAGCTCCCTCAGTACCCTTGGGTGGATCCCAGCCAGCCCCATAGATTTGTGTGCATCTAAGGGGTGTAATAGGTCACTGACTGCTTCCCCTTGGATTATGAGGCCTTCTTTCTGCTCCTTGTCTCTGAATTCCAGTTCAAGGTGCTGGGAACTCAGAGACCATTCAGTTAAATACAGTGTAAGTATGTAAACTCTTCAGAAAACATTATATTTTCTGCAACTGAAGAATGGCAAAATTGCAAAGGAGAATTCTCTTTGGGAAGTACTCTTCTTGTCAAAGTGGAAAAGCATAAGAAATTGGAGGGAAAAAAAGGAAAAGTTTTACTTTAGCTCTAACAGGTAAAACTGAAGAGACTCTGGACATGTCGGAGGAGTTGTACATAATACGCTTGGAGTTCAAGAGGACCCAGTCAAAATGTCTGCACTGACAAATTTTGCTCTGCTGCAGTGTCTTTACTGGAATTTGGAAGTGTGGTTTCACACTTGATAGACCTAATGGACCCCTACTCACTGTGCTTGTCCTACAAAACCATGCAGTAAGGGATGTGAAAAGGTGGGCAAAATATGCCTGAGAATGCCTGTGCATTGTGGTTTGCAACTTAAATTGGGTGAAGGCTCTGTTTACGTGAATGGAATTTTACGAGCAGTTTGGCAAACTGTCTGGGGATAGTTTACTTGTGGATACTACAAGGAAGGCTTTTAACAATTTACTTTCCTGGTAGATTTCTAGGGTTCCCTTGCTTTAATTTTAGTATTTATCTTATAATTTTTTTGTATCTTCTGTTTTGGCTTAGAAATAACTACAGCACAAAAGTACAGCTGTTAACACTGATAAAAATACAAAAGAAATTAAAATCCCTAATCATTTTAGATGGGGTTTGAGTTTTGAAAAGATGTTCCCTTTTCAGTTATCACTATAACTGAGTTCAGTCTCTCTCTTTTCTTGCTCACTAACCTCCTTCCCAGAAACAGAGGCATTCCAGACATAACACCCTACAAGGAACCAGCGTTGACTTATGTTGTCCACTTGTATCTCTGACCTGAGAAGTGGAAAGGAAAAAAACCACTTGAGAATCAAAGAGAGTAAATGAATTTTGGATAACTCTGGAGCTAAAATGTGCTGTGGGTACTTTGATTATGCAACCGGTCTTTGAATGAGCCACCATTGCTCTGTGAAACTCAATAAATCATGAAAATATTGTCTACTCTGTTACTAATGATGTTGTAGGAGACTTTTTATTTAAACCACTCTAAGAGTTTTGGGTTTTTTTCTCTCTGAGTTGTTCCCTCCCTTCTTACCAGAAAATCATTATCCTGATTTTAGTTTCAATTTCCAGTTACAATATAAGAGTGTTTTTTTAACTTTTTGGCCACCATAATTTACATCAGTTCCTGCCTGAGCTCCCTCAGTCTAACAACGTTAATATTTTTCACAAAAAAAAAAAAAAAAGACGTATAATGGCCATCCATCTCTAATTTCCAAATGAGTAAATATTTTTGTAAAATTATTCTAAGTAGATTCCTCTTGGCATGAAACAGTATCTGAAGTCCTGAACATGGACCATCATAACTGTTTGAGTATTTTGATAAGATCAATCATGGAATTAACTTCAACTCTTTCAATGTCTTTCCTCTTGATCTTTCTTCCAACGTCTTGTAATCTGGGCAAAACCATGCATTTCTCTTCATGGACCTTTATTAGTAGCAGCTAATCCTCATTCACTTAGGTGGACAGAAAAGACTGCTATTAAAATGTGCTATAGAGGTTACTTAAATTTAGCAGGCATGGAGACGATCTGGTTTTTTTGCTGTACTCAGGCATTCTGGAAACTTGGTTCATTAGGATTATTCAGCAGTAACAAATAAGCATGAGGACCCTCCAGTCTGTTATGTGGCCAGCAGACATTCCTCTCAGGAGGAACACTCGCCTCTCCTCTTAGTGCTGAAACACATCAAACAAGTGTTTCTGCTTGGAATGAGAGAAGTTCATGCTCACTGTATCCATTTTTCTCCTCTTTTTCAGTTTTTACTTGTTTCTCTCTTCTCAAGTTCTATTTAGATGAACATTAAATGTGAAAATTTTCCTGTTCATAATCTTGCATGCTAGCTGAGCACATACAGATGGTGGTATTGGAGCTTGCATTGCAGTTAGTGGCCAGCTGCTGATGTTTAGCACCAAACATCAGCTTGTTTCAACTATCGCTCAATACCTAATGCTTCACTCTGCTGGAAGGCAGAGTGTTATAGACGCCAATGCTGTATGGTTACATATTTATCTTCCACATTTCTTAAAGCAAAACTCACTGATGTGTTTCTCTGATGTGCTCATGATCAAATAGCATGTTTGCTGTCAACAAGTCATCCTATTCAAGAACCTTCGACTTTTTTTTTTTTTTTTTTTAAGAGGAAGGTGAGGAGCAGCAACCTTCACATTTTGAAACCATTTATGCCTCTAGGGGACCAGTCATTATCCTGCAGTAGGCATTTCAAGTTGGCAAATCAATGGAGAAGATCAGGGATGAAGATAAAAGACCCAGCTAGTCTTGACCCTTGCCACTTCTTTTTTTTTAAGTGTCCTTCAATGTTGATCATGCAAAGAGTTGCGCTTAGGCTTATTTTACCACCAGCCAAGATGGAGAAAATCCATCCTTCTTTTGAACTTATCTTTCTTTTCTCCAAAGGCTTTTTGAAGCAGCCTCAGGTTTAGGGTTAATGTTTTGTCTTTCTCTTGCTCAAGACTTTATTCTTTGCCTGAGGAATTTGTGAGAATGTTTCTTTTCCTTTGTTGTAATGACCATCTTGTAATGACAATAATGACACACATGGTTCAGTCTTAAAGCCCAAGAACCAGGAAACTGAGGTATGTCCTCATAAAAGCTGTTGTTCTGAAATAGGGCTAAACATGATGAATTAATGATTTACTTTGGAGACTGCTGGAGCTGGTTCCTTTAATGCAGAGATGTATTCTGCTTTACAGCAAACCATGGAGTCTGAAAGCATGTCACAGTGATTAGGAACAGGAAGGCTTCTTCATATGAAAGTGGACAAAGTTATTTTCTCTGTTGCTCTGCTAAGCAAGCTTTAAAAGGTACAATTTATTCTCTAATAAGTGAAGGCTACCTGCTATTTGAATTATTGCTTCTGTTGGTCATCCTTATTGCAGTTTTTGTACACAACAACAACAAAAAAATCAGCAGCATATTGAATGTCCAAAGGTAAGAACCAACTAGAGTCTAATCTCTCTTTTTGTAAGAGATTACTATACGTAATCCTTATTTTAACACTCTGGAAAAAAATGTTTTAATGAGAGTGAGGAAGATCCCAAAATAAAGTTTTGAAAAGTTCAAGAAATATAAAATTACTAACAACAGTCTGTTGAAGACAGAGAGATATTTTAGTGCCTCGTTTGAAACCCCTTAAATTTGCCTGATTTTAAAAAGTATCCAACATTTCTTTGAAAACGTAATGCCTTTCAAAGTGTCTCCTGTAAACAACCAACTACTACATACCCTAATCTCTGCCACATCTGAAGATATAAGTTGGAGAGGTTTTACGGTTGCAGGTTATTTTAGTCATCAAAAATACAGTGAGTCTTCTTTTGACTTTTAGAACTAACCTGGGTGAAGAGGTATTCATGCTTTTCAGCCTCAGTTCTCACCATGTGTTTAACATGGAATTCCCATTTGATATTATAAAAGAAAAGACTTTAAGGTTTCCAAAATTAATTTTACTGAAGAAGGAAGCATTTTCCCATAATTAGTCCATTCCCTCCATAAATGCTTTCTCAGCAGTGACCAGCTCCTAAAACTGCAGTATTTTGACACATTCTTGATAGCGACAGTTTTAGTGTAAATTTTTTTTTAACTTAACTGGTGGAGCAGCAAGCCCCCAAAGTGTGTTAGTTGCAGTTTTAGATCAGTCCTTAGATTAATCCTCAAATGAGGTTTTAGATTCCAGATTCTTCATGGTCTGTAAAGGTCTTAATTCATGAGACCTCCAACACTCTGTTGCTTGCTCCTTAAAAGATGTGACATAATGTCTCTCTATTTGTATCGAAGATGTACAATCATAGAATCATAGAATTATCTGGTTGGAAGAGATCTTTAAGATCATCGAGTCCCACCATTCCCCATGCACTGCCAGGGTCCCTAAACCATGGCTGTAAAAGTGAAACCCAAATTCCATATTTCTGCATTATACCCAAATATATTCCTTCGGTGTCACGGCAGCTATAGAAGTTAAAGTCTAAAGCAAAGAAATAGCTGTTGTGAATTGAGAAATTTTAATGGGGATTAGATTTTTCTCAAACATATGCATCTTCAAAAATGACTTCTGGGAACTGCTTCTGGTTTGAAGATAGCCATTGTACCTTTTTTATTGCCAAGTGCAATGAGCCCTGCCTGCAGTCAATCCTGCTGCAGGTCCTTGCTTCAGTAGATGTCTAAGTAACTCATTAGTGGCCTCTCTTTGACAGATCCTTATTGTAATCGTGCTTGATCTTTTGTTAGCTTATGGGGACTGCTTGTAGACCTTGAAATGTACAACTGGTGGCTCATGTTATTGTTGAGATAGTTTGGGATTTTTAACTGAAGTTACTGAAAAGTGAGTCAATGCCCTATTGCTGGTGGCACTGGAAAACAACATTTGACAGATACAGTAAAAAAAAAAAAAAAAAAAAAAAAAAAAAAAAAAAAAAAAAAAAAAAAAAATCAAATAAAATTTTTCCCATTTCTGTATCTTTGAAAGGCCATTTCCTTACATTTCTTTCTATTTTTTCAAGTACTTCTCAACAGAGATCTGCATAGCTATTTAGATCCATATTTCTGTATTCTTTTTTGGTTCAACCAAGGATTAAATTTTGTATTGATTCAACTTGGTAACCTTTGGTTCTTAGTGGAATTCCTTGAGAAAACACACGAACAATCCCTTCTCATGTTTGAGCACCAACTCTCTAGTCTTATTGCTACAGAAAACCTCCTGATGCAAGTATTTCATTGTCACCTCTGAAACGTAGTTACAGCATCAGAGAATGTGGAGGCAGCATTGTCCCATTGAAAAATGATAGCAGCTAGATCACTGCTTTAGTTCACTGCTTCACACTTGAAGAATAGCCTTTACTGCTACTTCAACACCTTTGTTCTCTCACATATGAGATTGAAATAAGTAATGTTTGTTTTGCTGATTTTTCTTTTCCAGTGTTTCTTTCTTTAGTGCTTTTGTTCAGCACATAAAATCTTTTATGATGGGAGGTTCTCTGATTCATTTTTGTAACTTGCTGTTGAATCCCATGAGTTTGTTGGCCAAATAATTTTTCTAATGATGTCATAAGGACTTCCGCTGTCAGGAGAGGTTTCAACATCTAGAAGCAGAAACAGTTATGTTAATAAAGTGTAGTTACTTTTTAGACAAGATAAGTACTTTATGATCTGAGAATAGTTAGATATTACCACTAAAGCTGAATTCTTAAGCCAGGCAGTATCACTAGTTAGGAGGTAAAATTGATCTGGAAAAAATAGTTTGCGTTATCACTTGCTTCTCTGTCAACCTTTTATCTCTCTCGATCAAGAAATGAAGTCCTTGGAAAATGAATATATGAAACAAATGTGTGTTGTATGGCAAGATGTTCTTTAATTTACTTCCTTTTGTTTAAAAGTGAAGTCTGTTTAGCAGATCAGTTTAGATATGATTTAAAGCAGTTGACATGACAGATTGAAAACTTAAAATGTAGCATGAATAATACACAGTAAATTTATGTTGGGATGTTTTTATTCACTGGGGAGCCCTGAATAAGTTAGCAGCACTTGCAGCCACAACTTGTATACAGGGGAATAATTTGTATTTATTCCATTCTTCCAGGGAGATAACTGATGCGAGCGTGTGTGTATATATGTACATGTATGTATTTACGTGTGTGTGTATATACATCCATAATATACGTATGTTTTATGTATATGCATATAGTCAGCTAACTGAAATTCACACACGCACAATTCATGCAGTTTATTAACAGTTAGCATGTCATCTCTAAATGGAGCTCACTGCAATTTGAGATGTGCCCTGCTAGGAGCTAATGAGCAAACTCCTGACTAATATTGACAATTAATCAGGCATAAAAGCATCTAGGATCAGGACCCATTGCCAAGCATAGAAGACTCATACAGACTTCAATGAAACATGATATGTGAACAAATTTGTCTAATTGTATATCAGTCCTATGAACAAATTCCCACCAAAACACTTTAATTATCCACCATACAGGAGCAATGCATCCGTCTCAGAATCTGTTAGTGGCTTTTTGGTTTGTTGTAAGCCGTTTACCGTAACTAATAAATTGAAGGAAGTATTATTATGTTTCCTTGCCAGTGTTCCTGTTTTAATTGGTCTCGTATACTTGAGCCAATATCTGTGCGTTGGCTAGAGTAACTGAGTAATGGTTACACAATAAAACATGATCTATATTGGTTTAATACTTCTCTTCAGTTGGAGTGGGAAGATTTGGTCTCAACTGACGAAAGTAATCTCAGAAGTTAAAAAAACCCAGTACAATAAAAGGATCGTACTTGCAGTCTACAGCAAAAGAATAAAAAATATTATTGTTAACACAAAGAACATGTTTTTGCTCAGGTTCTATAAGCTTAATATCGATAATATATCTGACATAGGACTTCTTTTCTTCTATGATATAAACTGTGTACCCCTTTCTAGTTTAAAATAATTGTAGAGGCTTTTTTGGCAACATCAATAGAAAGCCTGTTATGACACACAACAGAAAATCACTTGAAAAAGTATTGCTGTTACTCACTACAGAAGAATGATTTGTGCAAAGATGCGATGCTTTGGCCTTGAGACACACACAAGTAAATTGGGTAGTTTTCCTAAGAAGCATTCTCGTTGAACTGTTTTTCTTTTCCATTTCAGTTGACAATATGGATCTGTAGTGTATTGTTGGATCTGCTGTGTGATAACACAACAAAGCCTGTGTTCTGCTCTCAGCGGTGCTATTTATATGTTGTAACATTTTTCAAAGCACCACCTTGGTGTTCTTCCACTGTTTTTTAAAAAAGACAAGACAACCTGCCCCCCAAACAGATAAATAAAGTCAACTATAAGTCAGATTCAAGCCTGGATATTCGACTGACAGTAAAGCCCCCTTTTCAGTTTATTTACAGATGAAGAGCTACATCTTGAAATGACGGAATATGAGCCAAAGTCCACTGCTTACAACTGGAGGAGGCAAGAGCTGCTTAAATCCTTCTCTTTCGCCTCATACTTTGAATGGGCAGCAAGAACCACCTGTGGCATTGGACTGAGGATCCACTATGGGTAGCTGTCATCTAAAAATCACCACAGCAGTGGGGGTCCAATCTGCAGTCCCAAGTGGAAGGCAAGAGTAGTGAAGGAAGCAGGCTAAGCATCTACTAATTTTTTATTTGAAGATGTCTCATAGTAAGAAAACTCGGTATCACTGCTGAGCTTTCATACTGAAGTGTATCTTCATGTGGTCTCCAGGAGAGGCCCTTCTGTCCTGGATGCCAATCACTTGTGCTCAGTCAGAAGCTGCAGTGACACTTACTCATTGCTGGAAATTAGGGAAA
>NW_010392338.1:1734-2173 GCF_000710305.1 Buceros rhinoceros silvestris | reverse complement strand
AAGAAGCAAGAAGAGATTTATGCTAGGCAACAGTACAAGGCTTAAGTCATCCTTAGGCAGCAAAGAAAGGAAACAAAATTGTTTAGAAATTAAAGACTACTGTATTTTGGAATACACAGGTCACCAAAAATAAAACAAGACTAATTACAGTTTTCCCTTATACTCAGAATTTACATTTTCATGGTCAACACTGCACTATTTAGCAATGACCAGTTTTAATATTAGCCTTTATGTGTGAGTGTACGGTGTCTCTACACAACGCTGCTGTCTCCTTTGACAGCACACTTAGAGTCAGTCTTGAGGAGAAAAGACAGGGCAGAAAGAACTGTGCCTCGACTATACCACCCAAGGAGATCTTCCGCTGTGCTTTTTGCAACCGCTCTTGCCCATCCCGTATTGGTCTTTTCAGCCATCAGCACGCTTGCAGCAAGTGAGGGTA
>NW_010392338.1:0-1651 GCF_000710305.1 Buceros rhinoceros silvestris | reverse complement strand
GTTTTTTGCAACGGCTCTTGCCTACCCCACATTGGCTTTTTCAGCCATCAGTGCGCTTGCAGTAAGTGTCCCAAATCTTCGTCCAGGAAGCCAAGCCATGATGATGACGGTGTGTCTGTGCATGACTACACCTCAGCTAAAAATCAAGAAAAAATCTGATGGCCACTGCTTAAATGTTGAATTTCCCTTATGATTACAATATGCAGTGGGATTACAAATCAGGAAGAAATACACTCAATAAATTATACTTAAATTATTATTTCCAGTTGTTCTAATTTCAGCCATCAGTGCGCTTGCAGTAAGTGTCCCAAATCTTCGTCCAGGAAGCCAAGCCATGATGATGACGGTGTGTCTGTGCATGACTACACCTCAGCTAAAAATCAAGAAAAAATCTGATGGCCACTGCTTAAATGTTGAATTTCCCTTATGATTACAATATGCAGTGGGATTACAAATCAGGAAGAAATACACTCAATAAATTATACTTAAATTATTATTTCCAGTTGTTCTAATAAGCAAGGACAGAAGGAGAAAAAAAAAAAAGTCAGGAAGAAAGCCCAGCGCTTCGTTAATTGTCCATTGCTGCTTCTGGCATTCCAACATCCTAACAAAACATCTGGGTAGCCTCTGTGGCTCCAATACAAGTAACATGCTTTTTTTACAGTGCAGAATGAATATGCACTCTGAACAGGTTCAGGAATCAAATTCACATGAATTAATAATGGACATTAATGAAGGACATTATAGTCTTGGATATAAACTTAAGGAAATGTTTGATCTTTCTGTTTAGGACATCTTTTTAATTTTCTATAGGTAGATAATTTCTTCTCATTTGAAATATTATTTGTTTTGGCTAATCAAAATCCAAGGAAAATATATTAACAGCTGTAGTGTCATAGATCTGCTTTTCTCTTAATTCACAGTAAATCAGTAGTTTCATGGATCATTTGCTATACCCAAAGCACGCAGACATGGAAATACAGCGATCACAGAAAACGTTCTGCTATAAGGAACACAAAGATCAACTCTTTGCTAAAATCATACGTAACACCTTTAAGCTTCTCTCTTTTCCTTCTGTCTTTCCTAAATAGAGCCTTTAGAACTCGTGGTACCTCTCAGAACAGTAAAGATTATTCCTTTCTCACCATTAAAAGTCTTTTCTCAATAAAAACATGTTCTTACAATTAAAATGCAAGATGAAACTATGTTATGCTTAGGATTTAGGGCAGCACACTGAGGGAAGCGGTTGCTGAAACTTCGCCCTCTCCTTTACTTTCTCTGCAACACATGCTACATTGCTGGAAATTTCTGGTACGGTCAGAGGACCACACAGCTTTCTTGCTTCAAAAGGGATATCTGTCTTTGCCCAGTTTTATATAGTTCAGTTTTCCTGCATACTCACCCTACTACCTGTTGTAATACCTTGATTTGAGTCATGTTTTGGAGTACTCTGAACAAAAATTATTGAAAATATTTCCGTAACACATTCACTGAAATTTGAAAGAGAAAAGACCCGTGAGTGTGTGTGAGTGTATGTATATCTATACGTATATATACATAAATATATAACTATTTCTGATAATAATTAAATATAGTAAATAAATAATAAATATAGTAAATGTATATATAGAAATACATATATCAAACTGAC
>NW_010392337.1:51744-53789 GCF_000710305.1 Buceros rhinoceros silvestris | reverse complement strand
TGCCAAGAACGGGAGTCCTGGAGGTCTGACATTAATTAATACCATGATTAACAGACGTGTAATGAAAGGAGTTATTGGTTCTTCCTTTAATTCTGTATTCTGCTTCTGTAATCCTGACTTTTGGAGAAGGCCTCAGATTTCAAAGGCACAAACGTATGGGTCAGAAGTTTGAATGGTTCATGACCTCAGAGAAGCTGATATTCACTTGCTGTCTAAGCATTAAGTTTTTGAGACCTGGAAGTTAAACTTAGGAATGAAAATCAGCATTGGGGGAGAAAATACTGTGTACAGTCTAGCTAAAATCTGAAGTTTTAGATGCACCAGTTGAAGTTTGTGTTTCTCTCCATCTCCATCTTTGGACAAGGCCATTCAGCTGAAAACCCTGTATGAAGATCAGAGGAGTTCTTATTCTTTGGATTTCTGGGCTGACGGTAATATGCTGGGTTTTGGTTGGCATGGGGGTTTTTTTGTTTGTTTGGTTTTTTTTTTTAAAAAAGGAGCTGAAAAAAAAAAAAACCCCAAACCAAAAAACCCCCCAACTGGCTAAAATGTCCTGGAAGGAGTTAACCTACCTTTAATTTTGGCAAAAAAAGTGCATCTGCATCTCAGGTACACCAGACTAGTGAGCTTACTTGTTTTTTCTTTGCCATCACGCCAGTGAGAAGTTCGAACTAGAGGACATAGACACCAATTCTCATTGTTAGGGAATCAAACATGACTCATACTCATCTATGGCCTTGAAACTGGCCTTGGTTTGCTGGTGGTTGCACATCAGAAGTGGTCTGCTGGGAAAAGGACAGTGACCAGAATAGAGATGACAGCATCATCAGTGTGGATGTTGTAGTGACTGCTACAAGAAGATGCTTTTCTAGTTGTGGCTGGTGATTTCAGGTTCATACTGTTTAAGCAATGGGTGGTTCAGGATGGGTTATTTCCTTCCTTGGCTTTCCTGCCAGTGCTGACGTCTGTCTGTAGGCAAAGCTTCTGCTGGCAGCGTGGGTCCCACCGTCTTTCTTTGAACTTGCTCCAAACTCCAGTGGCAGTAAGGCAGACGGGAGATTCCCAGACAGTCATGCATTGTTTGAACTCGCTGGTGGCTTGTCCTCTCCCAGCACAAATATTGAAAGGGAATAGCTGAACAGATGAATACCAATGCAGTAAACTCCGAGGAATGCAGACAAAATTTATCGTGGCTCTCTGGGCTCTTGGTCCATAGAGACTTGATCAAGATATATAACCTTGATTCTGTCTAACCTAGTTTAACCCTGGTTATAAGAATTTATTAATCTACCTGGGCAATGATTTTGCTAAGTGTTCTCTCATCATAACATACGAAAACTCACAGAAACAATCCCAATAGCTATCTTCGTATGACAATGATTGTTTATTTTGAAGAATATGGAACATGTATATTCAAGCTGTTCTCATAACACAGGGCTCAAAAGACGTGCTTGATTTTCAGCACAGCGCTGCAGTTTACCCCAGCCAGCAACTAAGCACCACACCGCTGCTCGCTCACTCCTCCCCCTTCCCAGTGGGGTGGGCAACAGAATTGAAAAAAAAAAGTAAAATTCCTGGGTTGAGATAAAAACAGTTTAATAAGTAAAATGAAATAAAATATAATACTAACAACAAGAATATAATATAATAAAATAATAATTGTAATGAAAACGAAGATCACAAGAAGAGATGGAAATAAAACCCAAGAGAAGCGATGCACAATGCAGACGGCCAACTGCCCCCAGTTTATACACTGAGCATGACATTCCGTGGTGTGGAATATATCTCTCTTTGACTAGCTTGGGTCAGCCATCCTGGCTATGCTCTCTCCCAGCTTCTTGTGCACCTGCTTGCTGGCAGAGCATGGGAAACTGAAAAATCCTCAACTTAGGATAAGCGCTACTTAGCAACAACTAGAGCATCAGTGTGTTATCAACATTATTCTCACACCAAATCCAAAACACAGCACTGAACTAGTGGCTACTAGGAAGAAAATTAACTCTATCCCAGCCCAAACCTGGACACACAGTTTCAGGGAGGAGGAG
>NW_010392337.1:41336-51581 GCF_000710305.1 Buceros rhinoceros silvestris | reverse complement strand
TCTTTCCCTCTCTTTCTATTCCACCCATCACTGTTCAAGTTAAAAAAAGGGAAAAAGAACAAAACAAAACAAAACAAAACCAACCAACCAACCAAACAACCCCCCGTCCCAAACACCAAAACAACCACCCCATAACTCCTAATTGAAGGTTTCAGTCCTTAAATGCGCCTCTTCCTAAAACATTGACCACAATGTCCCAATGTGTGGGAAGGATGTACCAAGACATGAAATAACAGCTCAGCAGATCTCTGCTGTGCTGGGGACACAAAGCAACTTCTTCTACCAATAGCCCTGTAAGGTAACAAGAGAGCATCCCTCTGAGACAGGCTGTCTCATGTGACCCTCCTTATCACTCTTCCTTTTCCTCTGAGTTCATTGCCAGGGTGGACTGTTCCCTTGTATCTCCACAGGAAGCAGTATCACGCTTCCCCGAGGATGAACAGTTGGCGCGTATTCAAAATGTCATCCAGGAGCTCCCACCATCGCATTACAGGTGAGAACACGTCCGCCAAGGCGCTGAGGAACAGTGTGGTGACCCTACCATCAGGGAATATCGCCTGAAACAGCACTGGAGTTAATTTCCAGTAATCAGTTCCCAAAAACTGATTCACCATTTCCAAATCTAACAACAATTTATCTGGAATTTAAATATCATTGAATAAACCATTGTTAGAGATCAAACAAGCTGTTCCAGCTGCAATTTGTCATCCTCCTTCCCCAGGTATGACTCCTGTGTCACTCTTGGCCAGCGTCCTGGGTGTGGTGAGGAGAAGATGACCTGCTGGAGGTGCTTGAGCAAGAACTAAGTCCTCAGCCTTTGCAGCATCCCACTCCCTCTCCCATCCATCCGTCATCTTCTTCTCACCCATTACACTAAGGATTGTTTGGTTTGTGCCCAATCCTTGGCCACCCCACGGCACAGATGTTGAGGTGTTCACTGCCATCCCATGTAAATGCTGGTTCTGTAAATCCTCTGTCCTATGGGGCCTGTTGTGCCATTGCAGACACCGCCTTTCTCGAGGAGGAGACAACCCTGAGGCCGAGGCTGGGTCTGAGCCTTGCTGACCCGGTGGGCAGGCATCAGTCACTTGACGCATTTTTCTTTCTTCATGTGAAACCACTGCAGGACGCTGGAATACCTGATCAAGCACCTGACTCACCTGGCCTCCTTCAGCAACATGACCAACATGCACACCAGAAATCTGGCCTTGGTGTGGGCTCCCAATCTCCTCAGGTACAGTAGAGTCCTCTCATGCAGAGCACCACGCTGAGCTCTAAGGGGAATGTCAGCACCTGAGCCTGGAGGGAAATGCAAAGACAGGGAAAAGCAGAACAACCACAGGGAACAGTAGAGCAAACAGCTTTTAAAAGGAGAAAAAATTCTTCTGGGTTGAATAATCTGAGGGTTTACTGCCAGCAACCAAGGAAGCTTGTGGTTTTGTGTGTTTCCTATTAAAAAAAAAAAAAAAGCTGTTATTTGCAAAATGTTATTTGAAAAAGAGGAGTTAGCTCATCACTGTGGAACAGAAATGACATTTCTGACAGTGCTTCTGCAATGGGGTGGTGAGAGACAGGCTTGGAAAGGAGGGCAACGGGGAAATAATACTACAGGCTTGTGTCCAGATCTGCTTGAGCAAAAGAGAGGTGAGCCTGGGGGGCTTAAGATGGCAGCTAGTTTCAGATCTCGAGACCACCAGCTACTTTGTCATGCCTGTTTGCTCTGCCTGGCACTCTGCAGGGAGCAGGCCCAGATAAGATGCAGGCAAAGGTTTGGCTGATATGTTGTAGAGCTAAGCAGAACATGAAAAAATAGTATGTGGGAAAAAAAATATTGTGTATATTGCTGAAATTCCCTTCCCTGTCCATCCCATACCCATGTATTGAGAAGAATAGATTCTACAGATCTATGAATCTATGAATGAGCTGTGCAGGGAGAGTCCAATACTGCAACTGGAAAGGAGAGGGACAATGGCAGAGCTGGCAGAGGACAGGAGGAAGGGACATTGGCTAGAGAGCTATAGACCTGAAAATCATTCTCTAAAGAGTTATCTCACCCCTTTAAATCACAAAGCAGGCAGAGCAGGTTCTGAAAATGAATAAAATGTTCACTTTACTCAATATCATGAAGTGGACCTTTACTACTGAGACATTTTAATTCTAGCATCTGTCCTTCTCAGAAAAACCTCATGTCTGTTTCCTTTTCCAATCCTTCATAAATGAGCAAGTAATACAACTCCAGTCTCCTCACAGGGTTATCCTCCTGGTGATGCCCCAAGCTATTATCTAACACACCAGTCATTAACTTTACAAAGGATCCATTGCCCAGAGATAATTTCTTCAGCAACACTTTGGCATGTCAAGATAAGGAATGTTTCCTTGCTGAGAGCAAGAGTGAGAATGTGGGAGTGCAGGGAGGCAGAGAAGGAACTACCAGGGCACAGGGCAAAGCATTAAAAAAATTGATATGGGGAAGACCTGAGTAGAGTTCTAAGGGATTTCACTGACAGATGGTTGAAGCATTGAGTAGGGGTCTGGAAGCAGTGTTTGAAGGCTCCTGTGTTGTCTTTCAAGCCCAACTTTGAAATAAAGAGGAGCAAATAGGAAGAATTTGAGAGTTACAGTTCTACCTGCTGCATTAGAAATCAAAAGCTACAAAGCGAAAATAACACAGGCAGGAAAGAAAATAACAGGTGGGCAGAGAAAATGGAAAGTAATTTTAAAAACAGAGACAAGGCAGAGAAAGGATGATGGCCTGTGAGGGAAGGAGAGCAAGAGGTGCAGCAAGAGTGGGGGAAACATCCCTGTTTGAAGTCTTGTAGGAAGAAAGCTGGTCTTTCCCTGCCGGGGGCTGTGTGTGGCAATGCTGGCTACTAGTATACCTCTTCTCTCGTGCAGGTCAAAGGAGATTGAGGCAGTTGGCTGCAATGGGGATGCGGCTTTCCTGGAGGTGCGAGTGCAGCAGTTGGTGATCGAGTTCATCCTGAATCATGTGGATCAGATCTTCAACAACAACAGAAAAGCCAGCTCTGCAGAGAACATTGGTAACAACCTCCCCAAACCACTCCACGTGTCACTTGCCGTATACTCCAGCTCTGACTGTCTGCCCTTTAACTGACATTTCAAACACATCAACCCTTACCATCTTCAGAGACTTCCCCAAAGACAACTCGAGCCCAATCCCTCCTTTTATCCTCTTCATCCCTATCTCCAACATTTTCTTTCTGAAACACTAGCCTCCTTCAGGGTGCACCCAGGTTGCCCTATGGCTCATCATTTTCATGATCTCACCTGGCTTAACCCTTTCCACAAAAGGAAGACCACCTGATTGCTTCTCATTCCTGTTCTAAGCTTTCTCTCTAAGCCCATCAGCCAAGTCTCAATTCTTCTATCAAGCTCCCCCAGTTATAATTCCTCATACCAATGATACCTGCCCTGCAACAACTATGTCCACCCAAGTCAGAGGCCACTGATTAAAACTTAACCCAGACTAAAACTTAAGCTCGTGTTCTAAAAAATTATGTCTTGTTCCTGGGGGCATTTTATAAAAGAGTTTTATTTTTTCCCTGGGACTTCAACAGTTTTTTCATTTAGTGACAGGTTTGTTGTCAAAATGCTTTTAAGTCTGGGAAGTGAGGGGGCTTGGATCCACAGTACCTCACATAATTTCAGAAATATGTGTCTTTCTCTTTTACACACTGGGAATACCTTCAGATGTGAGGGAGTTAACCAGGTTTCTGCTTTCCATCCCTCTGTCAAGTTGTCCTGTCCAGCTTTCCCTTAACATGTGGCATACCCTGCTAGTCTGTCCCTGGAGTCCTGCTCAGCCTGCAATACCCCTGCTCTGCTGGTGTGTGTGCCATTCCTATGACCTTATTTATGCCTTGGCAGAAGGCATGGAGTGAGGAAATCCTCCTGCACTGCCTTAAGCATTGTGGTGAAACACTAGAATGTAAATTCCAAGGCTTCTGGCTATACTGCAGGTCACTGGCTCGAAACTGGCCCAAGTCTGGTAAGCGCTGAACATCACCAGCCTTTAACAGCTGTATGGACTCAAGAGAGTAACATGCTGATTGTCCCAGTGGATTTCTTAGTGGGAAAGTGCCCCTTCATCCAGCCCCTCTGCACAGGCAGTAGCTTGCACCCTACTTTAGCAGTAGGGCTACATACTGCATGGACTCCAGAGCCTGTGCTTCGTTCATGCACCTTGAGATGGTCTGTTTAGGACAGGGCTAACTTACTGGGGTGGCATATGGGAAGCTGGCTTTGTCACTGCCCATGTAATCAGAGCCCTTCTGTTCCCAGGGCTATTGGTCTCACTGCTTTCCATAGCCCTGAAAGGCACTAGGAAGGTAAAGTAATGCTGGTTTTTAGAGTAGTCCCTCTTCCAGCTCCAAGGCAAGGAGAAGGATGTAGACGTAAGAGAAAGAATTAGGCATCAGGTTTGGGCGGCAGACTGAACTGCTCTAAAATTTATGGGTGGGAGCCGCAGGGAGAGACAGAGAAGGAGGGAGGAGAAAGGGATATGTGTGAATCCTGGTGGTTTTTAGAGGCTCCTCTTTCAGCACCGAGGCAGCAAGCCTCTGCAGCACAGCCTTTGGCTGGCGAGCCTGGACCCTGCTCGGAATGCACTCAGGTGGATAATGCTGCTGGGTAGATGGAAGACTTACCTGACAAAAAACTCCTCTCCGTGCACGTGCCACTCCTGCTGCTCCTTTCCTCCCTCTGCAGGAGATGTTCCAGTCAAATAAAGACATAGATTTCTTGCTCTTGTCTCTCTTCACCCCAGGCTGGAATGTAGTTTCTTGTTTTTCAGAGAGTGCATCAGTTGTGAAAAGTCTGACCCTCCCCTCAGTCTCCCTGCCGATGAAACTGGTGAGCCTGGAAGAAGCGCAGGCACGGAGTCTGTCTGCTTCCCACCCTGCTCGGAAGGAGAGAAGAGAGAACAGCTTGCCTGAAATAGTCGCTGTAACTGGGTCCCTCTTCCACACAGTTGTTGACCTCCCTGACAGCAAGTAAGTGCCAAGAGGAGTGTAAAGTGTAAACAAAAATGTGCAGGTTCCCCAACATGACTGGGAATGAGACTTTTGTTAGCATGATATCCCTGCACCTGCATGCGTGAATCTACAGCCACTGACTGAGAGAAAATTTTGTGCCCTTCTCAAGGGAGGCACAGCTGCTCCTGAGAAGCATTGCAGTTGCTGGGTTCATAGCACCCCTAGTCCTCACCCCTCCATTGGAGACCTCCTGCAGGAGGAATTGATTGCCATTGCATCCTCCTGTCAGCTCAGGATTTGTCCAAACATGGGCTGAACACGGAGCAGTTCTGGACACAGCTCTCTTATGAATTCCACCTGCTGGTGGCTGCTCTGCAGTGTGCCTGGTGGCATTGTCCTGCTCGGCTTCATCATTCTCAAGGTTCCTCTGCATTCATAGCCAAGCAGTAAGGGTGAATTTCACTCCTAGCATGGAGAGAGATTTACAGAGTGGCACCTGTGCCTATGTAAAGAGAAGAGTCCAGTTTCTGCTGAGGTTGCTGCAGCTGTTGGCGCTGCTGCCCAGTGTACGTATTTATCTATTGTCTATCTATCTGTTAATACACAGCCACTCTACTGTCCGGCTCTGAAAGATTATAGCCTCTGCAGCAGGAGGCTCATTAATCTACTGACCCATAAAGCACTGAAGCAAATGTATTTATTTGCACTTGATATATTAAAGCAAAAAGGAGCCATCTAACAGAATACTGGCAAGAGGATAACCATCTTATGTCAAAAGAGTGTATTTCTCACTTGGAGAGAACAGTCCTATCCCCAAGATACTAATCCTCTTTGTAGGACCTATTTGTGCTCTTTTGAGTTCTGATCTGAAAGAAAAGCAGAACTGGGGGCTGAGAAAGCCCATTATGGAGAGCAAGACAGGGAGATAAGAGGGTTCTTGCTCTGGAAGAGGGCAGACCGAAGGAGAAGTCTGAATGGTTATGTGAAGGAACTGAAGCAGAGCTTCATGCAGTAGTGTGCATAGAAGAAAAGTGGCTGTAGGAGTAGCAGCTTCTTTCTGCTTAAAGCTGGGATTTCCACAGAGACACAGGGCACTGGTGTCCTACTGGCTCTGACAATTATGAGAAATTGATTTAATTCCCTTTAACCTCTTCTTTTTTGATTAGTACATTATACTCACATATGATCATATAACACCTATCATTAAATTAATGGTGGCCTGAGAAACATTAATTTCTAGCTTGTATTCAGGGATTCTTCTATTCTCACAAATCCATAAAAACTATAAGATGTGGACTTTAAAAGATAGCTTTGTGCACTGAGTGATAGTGCCGTCAGTTCTCTGGAATTTGTCTTGCACTCTGCCATTAAAACTTGTTAAAGAGGCTATTTTTCTTTACTGTGTTGCAAGATAGTTCTAGCCACAGAAACCTCTGACTTCTGGAAACAAGCATAGTTGATCACTCAGTCAATCACAGTTGCTGTAGCAGGATGCCAGAGCCAACTTTCTGAAGGTTTGGCTTAGGGGAAATCAGCAATACAGATAAATCACTTGCAGAAAAGAAAAAGTTGGTTGTGTAGCCATGCCTTACATACCTTGGAATTAAAAGAGGTGTGAGAATAAAAGAGGAACAGTGTTGAGGGGAGAGAGATCAGAGGCTTTTGTGGGATATTAAAAAGACAAAAGTCTCTAGAGTTTGGTAACCTCCTGAGTCCCTTTTCCTTCCAGGAGGAAATTATCTACCAAGTCCAAGAAGTGGAAGTCGATATTTAACTTGGGCCGCTCTGGGTCAGAATCAAAGTCTAAACTTAGTCGAAATGGAAGCGTCTTTGTAAGGGCCCAGAAGCTCTCTGGTAAGTACACACTTTTCAATTAAATATTTCTGCAGCATTCTCCTGTGATACTGATAGTGTGCAGCAACATGTCACTAATACCATTAGACTTGAGATAGCCTAATGGGGTCACGTTTGCTGTCTGGTTTCATGCACATCTTATTTTCAAGTGATGGTGAAAAGCACCCTTTCAGGAGGATATGCCAGACAGCTACAGTAAATATTCCGTTTTGGTATGTGATAAACAGGGTCCTGTTGCCCAGCTGTCAAGCTCGGGGACTAGGAAAAGCAATGTAGGTTTGGGTTAGTCCACTCCTTCATACCAGCCAGCCCCTAGTTTGTAATGTTTCTTACATGGCACTGCGTGAATAGCTGTCCTTCCAGGGCATTAAAGAACCAACTGTGTTCATCATCTTTGTGAAAAACTAGGTGCCAGGAGTTCCTATAGCTTCTGGCTCTCAGCACATCGACAGAAGCTATTATTTTTGTTGAATTTACAAGTGAGAAGTTGTCTTTTCTTCTGGCTGCAATCTTTTAAACACTCTGCTTCCTAGAAAATCACATGGCAATGCCAATTCTGAGTGTTCGGAAATGATGACTCAAGCTCTAAAAATCAAGAACTTGACTTAAAAGTAACCACCGTTTTTAAAAGATAGCATACCCTTTTTTACCCGAGTTCCTAAAGAAGTGTTGTGGGTTATACATCTTAGATTTTTTTTAGCATCACCAAGCCAAGAAATTTACTTTTTAAAAAGAAGATGAAGGTGGATTTTTTATTTGTTGGTTTTTTACATAATCTCATGACTCCAGGAGCTGGTATTTGCAGAAGCACTACCAAACATTGCAAGACTTAAAATGAAATAGTGAATGTTGGCAACATTACCTACCACCACATATAAGAGAGGCTGTACTTGGATCCGAAGTGAGTGTGAAACCAAATTCAGGATCCAGCTCTTTTTGGACCCTTGCCTTCCCCCATGTTTTACTTGTGCAGATGGCCTCACTTAGGGTGCCCATGGCAGACCTCAAAATAGCTCTACATCCTATTTTGATCATGGGATCACCTTCTTGCTTTGATAAGGAATACTCTGTCCCAAAACAGTGCTAACCCAAGGATGCCCAGGAATGACTGGGGCCCAGTGATTGTGGGGGCCAAGCCTTGTTCCAAGCCCGGTACTGAGTGACAGAAGGCTGAACATTTTCACCAGCAGGACACACAAATGCATAACTGTGCACAGAGATTTAGGCACTAAAGCAGTGCTTTTGAGAAGCAGAACTTTAGTGCTGCCGTGTTGTATTTTTGCGTGCTTTCTGCTTACAGCCTAATGTGAGGAAACAGATGAAGTTACTGTTAAAACTCAGCACATGCTGTAACACAGTTTGTGTCCATGCCTCTAAGTCTGCAAGTCACATAAAATGCGAGCTCCACAGCTTGAATTTTGTTCTTCCAGGAGAGTGGAGCCAGTGCTCAAGACATCTTGTCATATGAATGTAAAAGGTAGCCAGGACTCCATATAAATGCAAAAGGTAGCTGGAGTTTCTCCTATGCTCATGTCAGTCATGAAGTCAGTCCCAGAAGCCTTAACTATATAAACAAACAAAGTCCAGCAAGTCTGCTCACTTTCTGCCTTATGTACTTGGTGCAACGTTATAAACAGCAAACTTTTCTCACAGACATTTTACAGAGTTCCATGGACCCTTTATGGGCTGCCAGAGACTAACCTGTCTTCCTTACCAGCTGCATTCCCCCATCTCTCTTCTTCAGAGTGGTAACAGCTACATGCTTCCAAAACTTCTCAGGAAAAGACCTGCAAAGTATCTGGTGACAAATGGCAACTTCTTTCTGGACAAGCAAGTGCATCAAGGATGAGCAGGAAAATAGGTTGCTTACTGCCCTCATAAATGTCCCACAGTGCTTGCTGGAGGCAGGGTATGCTCATGCCAGCAGAGCCTGGGAGGGCAACATTAAAATAACCTAACATTTGCTATCAGGAATGAGAGGCGAGAAGGCATTTATATCAGTTTAGCTAAAAAGTCCCCACAGCCAATAGCCTGACTTGTCTGGGGAGGGCAGCGGCACATAACAGCTTTGGGGATGCTAACCGCTTCACAGTGGCGATGATATTGACTGCACGGGTTAAGTATAGACTTCCACATGTCTGGCAGGTGCAAAGCTGTTGTTAGCGCTAGTGGATCCCCAGCTGTGTGGACAAGTGTTGTGGGTAATAAGCCCTGTGGTGTGGATGCAAGGGGGAATGCTTGGAAATGGAAAATAACCTTGATGTGTGCCTGGCATGCCTGCCTATATGTAGCCTTTGGTCTTTATGGGCTGAAACCTGCAAAGCAGCAGGATCTGAAGTCTGCTTCTAAAACTCATTTTCCACAGAAAAAGCAACCATTCGGCCCGCGAAGAGCATGGACTCGCTGTGTTCCCTGCCAGTGGAAGGTGAGACATCAATAGCTTCTACTGTAAAGATGAAGGACTGCACCTCTGCATTCTCAGCTTTGCCCTGTGCTTTCACGGATGCAGTGGTCTGTTTCTTTGCCTCTATCACCGTGTTGTGTATCTTTGTTTGCCTACACCACAGCTGCAAATGTGTGCCCCCACCTTCGTGTGCGTGAATTTTTAACCCTTTTCTGTGTGTTTTATGTTGCTGCATGCACCCGAGAGTTACCACTGTGCCTATCTTTATTAGCAGTGAGATTTCTTCGATTTCATTCCCGATTATTGCAAGGACGAAATTCCCATTCATAAGTGAAAAGTGTTTGCAACAAGCCAACAAGGCCTGGAGCTGTGAACTTTGTGAGCAATGCACACTAGCTCTTGACTTGGCCGCATCTGATTGAGGGGCCTCTAATAAAAAGTCTTAGGTGATTTCCACTGGAGGGCATCCTATCCAGCTCTGCCTGCCTGCTTTGAAGGAGGTCCCAGGGCTGGAGCCTGAAAGGTCTTCAGTGCCTGCTGTCCCTGTCTCTCTGGGGGCATGTGGGTGTTCACCAAGGCAGGACTCACCTGTGGACGGCTTTTCACAGAGGAAGGTTTTTTGCTAATGCTTTGCTCCTCACTGACTTCTTCCTATCTTCTCATTTCTAGGGGAGGATGAAAAGAGCAGATTCAAGCGGACAGTGACTGCTGGGGGTTTTTTTGTTCCAGTGATGAAGATACGGACAGGAGGCACAGGCAGCTCATATGACCTTAGCAAGGAGAATGAGTGGGAGCGGGAAGGATCTTCTGTGGGGGCCAAAGGAAGCACAGAATTCACTGGGGAGAAAGGTCCTCCCCGTTCACTGCAGGTAAAGTCACCCCCTGAGCAGCTGAAGGTCTTCCGGGCAGCAGAGGATGCTGAAAACGAGCAGACTTCTCCCAAAGGTGGCCGCATGTTCTATACCTCTGAAACAGCCTCCAAGTCAGGCTTCC
>NW_010392337.1:40830-41227 GCF_000710305.1 Buceros rhinoceros silvestris | reverse complement strand
CTTTCCCTTGGAGGCCTCCCCTCGTCACCAGAGAAAAGCCCTGAACATCTCAGAGCCTTTTGCTGTCTCTGTCCCTCTGCGGGTATCTGCGGTCATCAGCACCAATAGCACACCCTGCCGTGTGCCTGCCAAGGAGAAGCTTTCCCTCTCCAGCCTAGAGGAGCTGTCTTCCCTGGTGTCCGAGAGCACGACCCCCTCTGCCCTGGAAGTGGGGACCCACACAAGGACAGAGCAGGTGCCGGAGCGGAGAGAGAAACAGTCGGGGCCCAGCCTGACAGCATCCAAAGGTAAGCATGTGTTAAGGAGATGGATGGAGAACTTCTCTTGGGCTACTGGAGGTGCCCTGCAGCTTGGCGGCACTGGAGGTTGCTCCAGCCTGCTCTTGTGGCAGGGGAAA
>NW_010392337.1:28672-40703 GCF_000710305.1 Buceros rhinoceros silvestris | reverse complement strand
AGCCTGCTCTTGTGGCAGGGAAGAGGCCAAGCTGCAGCTGGGTAGGTGTTGGCAGTAGGAGGTCTGGTTAGTAATTGTTGCAGTAATGAGACTGGGGAGATGAGTGGCCTCTCAGCAATGTCATGTTGTGCCCAGAGAGAGCTCATTAGCTTTGTTAGTTGGCACTCGGTTGAAACAGTGCTGCTTTTCTCAGGGCACAAGTTTTCACTCACAGGTATTTCCATCGTTTGTTTGTGTTTCTGATCTAGGCTCTCACCCTGAGGAGCTGGTGGCAGCCAGGAAACCTGAATCCTTAGAAACTCCACAGCCAGCAGCAGAAAATCAGGAGACGTTATGTGGGCAAAGCAGCTGTGCAAGCAACACCAGCAGCTCACATCAGTCCTCAGAGCAGAGTGCCACCTTGGAACAAACACCAACTGCAGAGGTTTGTACAGGGCTACTCCCTGCAGACAAGGCAGAGCAAGGACAGCTCAAGAAGGAGCATGTCTTCTCAGAAGGCAGCTGTGGCCAGCAAGAGACCGAGACGGCTAAGACAGAAGAAGGATCGTGCTTAAGACATGTGGTAAGGAAGAAGGCACAAGAAAAAAGACACGATAGAACACAGCGTCATGGTGGTGATTGGGAGGTTTTTTGAAGTTTTTTTGTGTGTTGTGAAAACTCAGTGTATGACCTAGGCTGAGCAGGGTCAAGAACTGACCATGTAGCGATTTCACCATCAACATGTGGTGGTTTACCTTTACACAACTACCTATTATCCCCTTTTGGTCTTCTTTTCCTGTACCTATACGATTGCAGTCAATAGAATCTGTCTGCTCTGAGACTCTCCAGATGAGAGACTGTCTGGACGTCTGAGCATTTTGACCCACGATCTCTGAATTCCCCTTCTATTTTTGCTGTCCCATTTGTGCTGCACAACCTGATCAGACTTTTTTTCTTCCATTCTCTACACACTTTATTTTTTTTCTTTGTTTATTATTCTTATTATTACTCTCCTCTGCATCTGTAGCGGAGCTTTTGCACCAAGTCTCTTACAGCAATACTCATCTCTGGACAGCTATTTAAAGATCTCTTGGCATAGTTCCTTGAATAGATTATTCATTCCAGATCACGTGTGATTTGGGAATGCAGATCCTCTGGCAAGGCCAAATGAGCCTGAATGGGAAGAGCTGAGAAATGGGATGAGACATTCTAGCTACTCATTCACCTCACTCTTCCAGTACATCTGTCCAGGCCTCATTTTGGCAGCACCTCAGATCTTCTCCTCCATAAATCCAATTGTTTATAGATGCATTTCCTTCTTGAACTGGTAGTAGTATGCATGTCTGTGTTCCTACAACCACATCCAGGCGACTGTCCATCCTAAGAGGGCTGTTTCAAGAAAGTAAAGGGGTATTTACTGGTAAGTTCTGAGCTGCTGGGTCATGGCATTTCTTTTGTTTTTCAGACTGAGGACGAACCTGTGAATACCCTTCTAGAGCCGCTGTGGCCAGAGATACAACAGGAACTGAAAATTATCGAACCTGAGGAGGAGCTCGTGCTCCTGCCCCCCTTGGGACAGGGCCTAATCTCTGAATCCTCTTCTTCAGTGCAAACAGATAGTTCTTCCTTTGGCCCAGGGCAAAGTCCAACCCTGTCTGAGCAGAAATATGCAAGCAGAATACCACAGATAACAACTCAGGTTCCTTCATTTGGTGCCACCAGCACGGAACGACAAGACAGCCTCCAGAACTGCCAGTCTGATGTGGTTGCACAGCAGAGCTGTGTGTCAGCCCTACCCAAACTGGGTACTCTTCCAACTGGCACAGCCACTCCAAAGAACCACCACCCAGTAGAGGACAGCAGGAGTGAATGTCTCACTCCTCCCCTGGACTGGAAACTTCATAATCAATTTAATGAGGTTGCCCCAAGCAATGAATTTTCTTGTTCCAAAGAGGCATGTCCAGAGCCAGGGAGAGAAAAAGAAAGCACTTGCCAGATGCAGAGGGAAAAGGACGTTCCTACCAAAGTCCAGACTTGGAGGGAGAAGCCTGAGATAATGACTGCTGATGAAAGGGACACATTGCCCTCCAAGGCGTTGAGTGGAGCTGGAATCCAGGAGCTGAAGGAGGGCAATGCTGTTAGCAGAATCCATGATGCTGGTGAACAGGATGATGAGGATCCTTGGACAGATAATGTGCAGAGCTTAGAACTTGTGGAGCCATGGGAGGATCACCAATGGGTTACAAGCCCACTCCATTCCCCCACCTTTAAGGACATTCAGGAGAAGATGATACAGGAGTTACAGCCACAAAGCCAGAAAGCAGAGACAAGCCTTTCTCTTATTAGACCACGATTCAGTCGCAGCCTCTCCCTGGACAGTAAAGACACAGTGATGAGTCTGTGGACTATCCCATTCTCTTTCTTAGATACCACTGACCAAAAGCAACCATGCAGTGACATTCTGCCAGCAACTTGTGGGCTGCCCAAAGCACAACCCATCTCCCCCTCTAGTTTGGGCAAAGCTAAGCAAGATGAGAATGGAACAACTGTTCCAGGAGAACCATTGAAACCTGAGAAGCTGAGGTACCCCCTCAGTGGAGAGGAAACACCAGCTGAGAAAGAAAGACCCTCCATAATCCCTCTTTCAGAGCCAGAGGAAAAGAAAGTGGATGTGAACAAAGAAAACTCTCGGAGCTCAAAGCTTGAGCTGTCTTTTCTATACCAAAAGAGCCCAGGCAGCTTTTCACAGGTGAAGAACGCAAAGGAGGAGTTATCCATGCCTCAGGACACTGACCTGGGAGGAGACACTCTTACCAAAGCATTGTTCTCTGCCACTGAGTCACAGCTGAGTAATAAAAGTGAAGAAACACCTCGCAAGGTGAAGACCAGGCCATCATCCCTCAACTTGGATTCATTCCTTCCAGCCCCAGACTTCTTCACATCTGAGAGCCTGACTGTGCCTTCTGTCCCTGGGAACCTCCTGTGTGGACAGAAGGAAGTAAAAAGCAGTGATTCTGTCCCATCCCTGACGACTGCCTGCCCTGCTGCCAGTAAAGGCATTCGCTGGGGGTCTCATTTCAATGCCCATGTGGATCTGGACTTGGAATACCTGGCAGCAGCTCATGCCACCACTGGCCGTCGTAACTCTGCCCCTGTCAGTGTGTCGGCCGTCAGGACCTCCTTCATGATTAAGATGTGCCAGGCTAGGGCGGTGCCTGTGATACCACCCAAGATTCAGTACACCCAGATCCCGCAGCCCCTGCAGACTCAGAACACTGCTCCTGCAGCCGAGAAGAAGGAAGCAGAAGCCACGCAGGCCATCAGGCAGACTCCACGGGTGGCATGGAGCCACCTGGAGGCCCCCAAGAGCCCACTGATAGAGAAGAAAGCCAAAGAAGAGAAAGAAAACAGTGACCCAGCTCAAAAGGACCCAGCCTGTCCTTGGCACAGTAGCCTTGGCTCTCCCCTGGAGCCATCTCAGTCCAGTCATTACCCTGTTCTAGATGCCCCTGTTCTGCGCCGAAAGCGCACCTCTGAGGGGGAGACGTCTGGAGATAACCCACAGTCCTCAAAGATAGAGAGGCCATCAGGGTTCTCCAAGCCTTCTTACAGATCTAGGCCCGGGAGGCCCCAGAGTCTGATTCTGTTCAGTCCCCCTTTCCCCATTATGGACCACCCCTCCTCTTCAGCAGACTCCAGGGTGTTGTTATCACCCATAAGGAGCCCCACTCAGACCACCTCTTCAAGCCCCATTTGTGGCGATCTGCCTGAGACTTCGCGGACAACACCTGAGGGGGTGATGCTGAGGAACAAAATGACCATCCCCAAGAATGGCCAGAGACTGGAGACCTCTACCAGCTGCTTTTACCAGCCCCAGAGGCGCTCTGTGGTTCTGGATGGACGAAGCGGGAGGCAGATCGAATAGCAATTGCTTCTCTTCCTACTCCTTTTCTGTGGTGGATGGGATGGGAGTGTCCAAGACCAACTCTGTTGCCATTTTGCTGTTGTCATTAACTATTTTGTGCAAGATGGACCCAAATCCTTTATGGTTCCCCGCAAAGCATTTTGCTGTGGAGAATCAGTCTTTTTGTCTTGCTTTTCCTTCCCTTTCTCATCCCTGCCTAGTCCCTCACTGTCTGCTTTTTTTCTGCAAGCCAGTTCCAGAGAACTTGTATTTCATCATACTATTGTCTAACAAGCTCTGTGAAAGTCTCATTCTACCTATGAAAAAAAGAAAAGAAAAATAAATCTCGGTGTGATTAGAAAATGGGGCTGGGAGGAAACACTGTCGCAAAGCACTGCAGCCCAGGGTGCAGGGGCACAGCATCTGCTGAGGAGCTAAGTCCAGATGTTTGAGACCTCCTTTCATTGTTTCCCAGCCACCAGTGAAGGGCCATCTCTGTCATCTGACTTAGGCAGTGTAAATAAACACTGCAGGAGGTTGGGGATAGCTGAAGAGGAAGGTGAAGCTGGCATGAGCAAGTCACACAGGGTGTGAAACACCCAAGGATGTTCTAGTAACAAACATACAATGTGAACAAGCTTCCTCCAGCTTTGTCCTTGCATCACAGGTGTGCTCCTTCCAGCGTGTGCAAGGGCTGGAATGAAAGTAGCTGGACAGGAAACGCCTAGTTGTTCTTTTAATCTTCCAAGTTCTGCTCATGAGTTTTGTTCTCAGCCACACCTTGCTTGGGCAGACAAGATCTGTGTGGCTGGGGAATGAACGTGCAGCTGGCTGTCCAGCAGTAGAGAGTTTTCAGACTGGTATTAATGAAAACAAAGATACTGTTGTAACAAAGGCCAGTATTATCTATTTTATTTGTTGCTTAAAGCCAGATGACACCTCTGCAACTATCTCCAGCTGTGCTCCTCACTGTGGACAGCAAAGCAAGAGGATGTTCTGATTTGCATGTCCTTGGGCTATTGCCCTCTCGCACCCTGACTGACGTATCTTGGACTGTTGGTCTTTCATTGCCACTGTGTGGCATATCCCCAGGTGCTTCTTCTTACTTTAAACTTCCTCTCTTTGTGATTTTACACTGTTTCTTGGAGAACATGGCTGGTTGTCATCTCCCTGGCTCTCAGATTTGTTAAGGCTATGGTAAAGAGGATGATTTGTGTACCTGTAGAACTGATCATGAACACTATCCTGAGAGAGGAATTTGAAGTGAATTAAATTCTCTCCTGAAGGGCTGTTATTGTTACAGGCAAATACATGTTCATATAAGCAACAGCTGCCATGGGAATAGAATTAAAGCTTCCTTTATAAAGCCTCTAACTCTACGTTCACCTCAGGCTCATCTATTGCCTGGTATGTGACTGTGGGCAATTATGAAGTCGGGTACAGCCCATGCTGTCTCTGTAATTTAAGTGTCACTGTGACTATGGAGGAGACGAGAACACAGGTGTTACTGCCAGCACTGAGATTGTCCCTGTAATGGTGCTTGCAGGGGCCATCATTCATGGAGATGTCTGAGTGTGTAGGCCCTTGGATGGGTATGGGATATACTATTGTTTAAGCGGTAACTGAGCATCTGGTAGGAAATGCTATAGCCACCACAATGAGTGTCAGTGAGAATTTCCCAATGGATGTATGTTTAGGGCTTTTTTTCTGAAGTACTGGCATTTTCAAATTGTTAGCAAACTCAGCCCGTGAGCTCCTGGATTGTACTGAATGTGTCTTTTAAATAGTGTCGTTGTGACTGTAGGGCCAGGAGCCTGTACAGGCTTTCTACGTGCTCCTTGATTGCCAAAGGGGAGAGATGCCAGAGTACTTCAAAGTTCTGGGCCCACAAATACAAGGAATATATCTTAAACAGAATTTTCTCCTGCCATATCCAAATGGAGCACGAAACAGCAAGACGGCTTCCCCCTGTCACCAGGTGCGGTCTTTGACCCTCCCCGCTGTACTCCTTATTTGTGCAGAACACCATATAAGATGGAACAGAGCAGAGAATTTAGCCTGTGTTTTTAGTTTTGTTGAGGGAGAATATTAAACCAGATGAAAGCCTGGAGTTCTTGTTCGCATCCCTGTTCTCTCACAGATGTCAGCCTATGTTCTACCCGGGCAACCTGCGGTTGGCAGGTCTGGAATATGCAGCTTCATGACAATTGTATGATAGTCCTCCCAGGCCATAAGATGCCTGTGCAGATTGCCATGAAAAGTAGAGGATTGCCAGTCCTCCCTGCTCCTCACAGTCAGCACAGCTCTGCATTGCATTTACATGGCACCCAAATGTCTTTTTCACTGCCTCATGGGGAAGTTTTTAACCACCATGGCTGAGTTAATGGCAAATTACTTGGGAAGGTGAGATACAAGGTATTGTGGTAAGGCTTTAGAGAAAATAAAAGTTGAGGAAATGATGCCGAGGATTTCTGGCATCAACAAAATAGTTTACTTTGGACAGGGATTTATATTCTCTCAGTTCCTAGAAGTTTGGACTGCCAAGGCATCTGGAATGGAACCAGTGAAGCTCACAAAGTGATGTATGAAAAGAAAAAATGGGATGAAACCTTGGCACCTTAAAACTGTTTTTTTTCCTCCCTTTTCTCCTCCCTATTCTCACATAAGCTGATCTATGAACAAGAAATGAGGTCTGGCAATTTGTATATAATACACTGTCTCAACTCTTAACAGCATTCCTGTAAGTAATAGTGCTTTTGGCATAAGTGGTGAAACTCCTGCAAGAGAAAATTATTAGAAATCTTTACATAACATTAAAGATCAGCCTAAACTAAAATCTGTATTCAGACTATACTTTTTAAGAGTGTTTCAGAATTTGAACTCAGATCCAGGTCCTAGATTTTAACTAAGCAGACATTCTGTAATGACACCTCTATTTTGTATCTTGATCCCATCTCTATCTACAATTTTATCTCCGGCCTTCAGCTGATGTTTTAAACTCCCAGGAGTCTATGCAAACAATCTTAATGCAGGCACTTCCCTATAGCTCTATGGTCACGAGCGGGCTTATATAAAGAGCACTGAGGTAAAGCCCCAGATCCTACAAACCTGAGGTTACTTGCTTTGTTGCAAGATGCAACATTGCACAGGTGTCACCATTCTCAACTCCAGGCTCAGACTTCTGCCGAGTTTGTAACGCTTGATGACGGATCCGTGTTGTTACTGATGGTTGCAGTCAGCTTCAGTGACAAGAGGTTGATAGTTGGACAGAGCAGGAAGACAGAAGCCATCTCCCATCAAATGGTGCCGTGTGTTTGGAGCTTCCTGAGATCCAACTTTACTAAGCCATTCCTGAGATCAGCTTCAGGGTCAGACACAATGCTGGATTTGCTTCAGAACCCTTAGGTTGTCTTCTGCCACCTTGCAGTAGCAGATCAAACCTAAGACTGGAAGCTCTTCTGAAGTTCAATTTTTTCCAGTGGTACATGGTGGATATTAAACTCCTGCTCTCCAGCACAATCCTGCAACACTAGGGACTTTAAGAAAGGATTTGGGGTTTTTTGCTTGGTTTTGTGTTTGTTTGGGTTTTCTTTTTGTGAAGTATTATGGATAGGAATAGATCAAATTTACAGGAGATGGGTCTGGCACAAAATTTGAAGTTTTGTGTACAGGAGAGCTAAGTCAGTTGTTTTTGGAAAGGACCTTCCTAAATAGCCCGTCACACCATTTGCAGCTCTACAAGGATCATTTCAGGGACCCTGCAGTACACTGTGATTCCCCTGAGACTGTGAACAGTATAAAAGCCATTCCCAAATTTGCAGATGGCTCCGGTCTCGGTCATGATTTTGTATCACCAGCTTGTGTTGCTTGTGGACTTTTAATGGAGAGAAGTGACTAAATTTCACTTATTCTTCCTGTGTAGTCAGGGGGTGTTGTGCAGCTTCTGTTAAGTGTAGCTCAGAGTCAAATGTTGGCTGGGAAAGATGGGAATCCTCTGATGGAAAGGAAGGACGCGGATAATGTTAGCTCATGTGTGAGCTGCCTTACTGGTGGCAGAGTAAACAGAAATGAGGATTGTATGTTACTTTATAAACCGCGTTCCTCTGGCTGTCCATCCCATACTATCACTTCAGAAAGTCTGAAGCCCCTTTCCCCCCCACCAGCCTTTAGAGCTTCAGAGGAGCTTAGGTTTGTATGAGAGAGCATCCATAAAGCCCTGCAACATTTCCCCTCATCCAGAGTCCAAACTGTGCAATCGAAGTCCTTTTTCTTTCTTTATGAACTCTGAAATGCCTGTAGTGGTGAATATTGTGTTAAATTCATTTTAAATATATATCTATCTATATATAAAAGAACACTCTATATAATTATATTAAAAAGGAAATGTAATTAAAATTAATTAATTGCCTAAATAGAATCCTGCAGATCTGGGGCTGATGCATGGAACTGTTTTCTCCTGCAACTTTTATAGCACCAAAGATGTGAGATCAACTGGTTTTTTGCCCATAGAGGATAAGTTAACGAGTTCTGGCTAATCTGTGGTGGGCAGAAGGCCTGAATCTGCCTCATGGAACCAGATCATGTCCTGGAGAGGAGGGATGAGATCAGGGGAGACCAGAGTGCAAGATCTAATCTAGCTTTCCAGCACAAGCTTCTCCCCAGTCCTTGAAAATGCAAACAAGCTACTGGAGCATATATAACCTTTCAGACATGCCCAGGTTTGGCAGTTGTCCTTTTTGCTTCTCTCCATCTCTAGAAAAAAAAACTAAGCACCTAGGAGCAGGGGAGAAGCTGTAGCTGATCCCAAGTTGGTTTATCTTTTGCTTGCTCTTGATCAGTGTAAAGGCTTGGTGATAACTCATTCCACTCCAAGCATGGAATGGAAAGCTTGGCACTGAGTTCAACTGAAGATAGAGCAGGACTCTAAGAACCCTGGAAAGGAAGGATGACAGGAGGTAAGTGCTCCCTGAGGGCTCCATGCAGCAGCAGCACAGACCTTAGACTTGTTCTTGCAGGCACTGGTCCTCTTTGAAATACTATTTGCTGCCAGGTCAAGGGAAGGGCTGGAATTCAGACACTGTGAAAAGGATTGTCCCCATCCCACCAGCCCTGGTTTGCGACTATTTCTCCTGCCAGCTCTGATGGATTGTACTTTTGTTAAGCTTTGTTCTCTGCATGGATTTGCCTGTCATTGTGCCATATTGCTTTAAAAAAAGAAAAAAACAACAGCCACAAAAAAGAGATATTTTGCCAGGTCTCAGCCATGAGATTAAACTGGAGGTTTTATAAAAACAGACCTGTGCCCTAGTGATGTTTTGAAACATTATTTTCTCCTGAATTTGGTTCATGAATACAGTGCAGATTCATTTGTCTTCCTCCAACATGGAGTTTGAGCCCTTCTTTCGTTGTGTTGAGTGACCAGGGCACTAAGCTGTGTTTGTCTGGGATTTGACAATGGGGATAAAGGTCAGGGCCTGTTTACACACTTTTCTGATTTGAGATTATGAGGACTGCAGCTGCTCTGCAGCTCTGAAAATGAAGTGAGGACTCAGAGACCTGTGTAGAGTTACCGTTAGCTGAAATGCTTTAAAATTTCCAAGGGTAAAATTCTTTTTTTTCTTACTATTTTTAGTTCTTCCAGGTTGACGTTTCAGTGAGTGGTGTACAGCCACATGCTCCCATTTAGTGCATCTCCTGCAGAATTCCACCTTGCCTGTGATAATGCAGAGCAACGCAGAGCAGAGTGCAGAAATACTTTGTGATCCCCATGCTTGTAGAGGGGAAGCCAAGCTGGAACAAGAGAAGTTATTATGAAGCCTTTAGTGCATTGTGTATATACTTCTGTGGATTTTAAAGGACAAGCAAGAACTTAAAAAAATTATGAATTAAGTTTCCTGCTTCTCTGGATTCTTTCGGTGACCTCATTGATCCAATGGAATGGAAGCAAGTATGGAAGTAAATAGAATTACAGAATTGTGTAAGTTGGAAAAGACTCTTAAGATCAAGTCCAACTGTAAACCTAACACTGCCAAGTACACCACTAAACCATGTCACTAACTGCCATATCTACACATCTTTTAAATACCTCCTGGGCTGGTGACTCCACCAGCTCCCCGGGCAGCTTGTTTCAATGCTTGGCAACCCTTTCTGTAAAGAAATTTTTCCTAATATCCAATCTAAACCTCCTCTGGCACAACAGAGGCTGCTTCCTCTTGTCCTGTTTCCTGTTACTTGGCATAAAAGACAGACACCCACCTCGCTACAACCTCCTTTCAGATAGTTGTAGAGAGTGATAAGTTCCAAATATTTGAATAGTTGTGTATCATTAGTATCTGTCTGTTATTCTACCCTGGGAAAAACAAAAACAAAAACAAAAAAAAAAGAGAGAGGGGTTCTTATGGCTGTAGCCTCAGCAGGCACACCTGCAGTTCAGCCTGCACTCTGCTGTTCCTAAAAAACAGATGAATCATTAGGTTAAACGAAATGGGGTTTTTTTTCCTGCTCGGCAGCTGAATTCAGGCCCTCCTACCTCCTTCGTGACTTCATCTTCCCTTTAGGAAAATGCCTGCATTGTGCTTCCTGGTTACCATGGCAACTGGCACACAAAGTGGAAGAGAAAACCATGTCTGCTGACCTCTCTAATTGTTAGCCACAGCCAATTATTAATGTTGTATGAGAAACAGTATTTTTGTATTCTTTGTGCCAGAGTCTAGCAATGACTTGGCCATAAGACAAGAGGAGAGTCTCAAGCCACTCACCAGCATTCCCATGGTTGTGAAAATCAAGCAAAAGGTGCACTGCAAACCTAGTCATGCTCAGCACCATTCCCTAAATCAGGCTGCTTAAACGGGTGGAAGTGCTTGAACACAGCTTCATCTGACTCCTTTTTCCTGCTTTCCCATCACTATGAGTTTGAAAGTCTGTCAGGACAAACATCTGTGCAGACTGTATTGGAAGCACCGGCTATAACATCTTGGATACTTTCAGCTAAGCCAAAACCAGGATTAAGCAAGTTCCCAAACTGGCTGTTAACCAGGAAACAATCTAACTCAACGCCCAAGAGCACCTGATACCGCTGTCTCGTGCATCCTCCTTCCAACGCAGGAGTCTGGCAGCTGTGGGGGACACAGGAAATGTCTACCTGGTATCCCACTGGATGGAGTTAAAGGTCAGCTGGCAGCAAAGTGCATGTGCATGTGCATGGAAGGAAATTTAGCCCGGTGGAGAAGACTTAGGCCATGCTGGCACAAGGTGTCAACAACAGCAACAAGAACAGGATCATAATGACCGAGATGGAGAAAGGCAGTGAGATGTCTGAGTTCGTTTTCCATCTGAGCAGAATAAACTGTTCAAGAAGATGTCTCACCACAGGGGTAAAGGATGAACAGGATTAGAAAAGAATGGGAGCTGTGAAGCTCAGATCTGGTCGAGTTCTGATGTCCCCAAAGTTAGGCAAAGCATGAGTGTTAAAACAAGAACTTTTGCTTCACTCCATAATAAAAAAGGGTAGCTATTTTCTCATGTCTTATTTGCAAACTGCAGTGTGAGATGAACTACATTTTGCAATCCTAGAAAACTTGTAGGAATTATGTGATGCAGTTTGGGTCCAGATACATTTTAAAACTGGACCTATTTTCTTCCATAACGCATCTGCTATGGGGAGCACAAATCTCTCCATCATGTAAATCCCTTATCTGAAAAGACCAGCAAATATTTGAATTCTGTGAGACGAAATGACTTCCAAGAAAAATTTGTATCTGCTTAAGAATGAACAACAAGGAACAGAAACATGGGAATAACCAGAGCTGGAGAAAAGAGAATAGCTCACATAGTGATTATTAAGAGGGAAAGGTTCCAGAGAAGTAAAATCCAAAAAGGAAAATAAAACCAACCATAAGATAGAGTTGAACCAGTCTGAAAAATGCCAGGTAGATTCTTCCTTCCCTCCTCCTTCCTAAGAGTCAGGAAAAACTTTTGATCAGAAAAAAAAAAGGGTGCTCACAAACTGCTCGACTCACCTTTTTTTGTATTTTGAGATAATTTGATTTAAACGTTGAGGGTCAGACAGTGGAGGCAAAAGAGTGATGCAAAATGACTAGTCTGGTTATTTTCAGGGATTTTTGAAGTGGCTTGGCTTTACCTTCTCCA
>NW_010392337.1:1538-28545 GCF_000710305.1 Buceros rhinoceros silvestris | reverse complement strand
TTTGGTTTTCCTTTCCCCAGCCTCTGTGCCAGCCACAGTATCCTGCTAAAGGTGAATGTTGCCTTGGAAAAAAATAGAGGGAAGGCTTTCAGTCCTGCATTCGCTCACAGTCAGTAACAGCCCTGAGCAGCCAGAGCAGCTCACTGCTCATCACTTAGCTCTCTTGCAGAGTTTATCACAAGTGAGTGTGCAAGGACTGCAGATGACCTTGCTTATGCTGGAATTCACCTCACGTGCAAGCTAACACAGTCAGAAACACCCTCACCATTTTTTTATCTGTTGAGCCTTTTTTTTTTTTCTGTTTTCTTTTTTCAGCCGTCATCCTCAACTCCTCACGCAGCAGGATCACAGCAGGATCTGCTAAAGATAGATGCCTGAGATTACAGGGAGAGTGCTTTCAGGAGGTTCCCAGCATACCACACGTCGCAGAGGCTTTCCCCAGCTGCCAAAGAGGGCAGGGCTGCCAAGGGATGGGAGAAAGAGGTTTCATTTATGAGCTTGTTTTAGGTCATACTTGGTCCCCATAAACATTTGCTTGGCACAAGTTCCTGTTGTAAGGAATGTGAAAAACTAAGATGGGCAGTGAGCAGGATGGGGAACAAATCATCTGAGTCAGGGGATACCAAATGCCACCAAGAGCCTGGTTGCTGGTTTTTGTGGTGAGATGGGTAGCCAGATGCAAGCATGGCACAGAGTGATATTGTATGTCGTATATGAACCATGAAGGTAAGGAGAAATAGGGCCTGAGAGAGTCTGTGCAAAGAGGTCTCATGCAGAAGTAGTAGTGAGGGAAAAGGAGGAAGGGGTAGGAAACCCTGTTGGAAAAATGGGGGCGAGGCACAAAATACACAAAGGCAGCCCCACGTTGCCCCACTGCCTGAAGGGACAGAGACCCTCAGTACTGCCAGCCACAACATTCAAGAATGTGTTCATGTTTGTGTGTGCATGAGAGGGGAACAGCTGAGGATTTGGGATTCTTATTAACTTGGAGGCCACGTTGCTCTGTCACATATGAACAGGGTGTTTCTCAGTGAGACTTTGATTTTTCAGAGCTGGAAATATTGCAATAAATTAATAATCTAAAAATACAGTTCATAACTCTATGGGAGAATCGAAACATACTCTTCTGTCAAGAGAGAACTGTGAATATTCACACCTACAGAGAAGAAATACACAGAGCAAATCTGCAAACAAACCACTCATCTTCCCCCTGGAGAAGTTTTTTCTTCATCATGTCCTAGTCCAGCAGTTTTCATGCACATATGCGTATCATCTGCTCCAAAGACCACGTACATCCATACCTTCAGGCAGCAACCCAAACAGCTGAGAATGACCAGGATTTCTTTACAAGCCTGAGCCAACATGTAAACCAGTTTGCCACCATTCCTCTCATGAACTCCATCCCTTCCTCACCCTCCCCTGGCATCCCAGGTAAGGAACTCGCAGAAATTGGAATCGACTTTCAAAAGCTGAAAAACCAGAAAAAGCTGTGTAGGATTTTTCATGAGCCTGCCCAACATGATTCTGCCATCAGTCCAATCTTCTTCTTCCTCCTTAGTTCAGCCAGATAAAGCTGGGTTTTTCTAGCTGCATCGTGTGTGGCATGCTTGGCACTTCTGCATAGATTCACCTTTGCCCGGATCACTTCTTCATCACAGCTTTTATTTTTTTAAAACATAAATCACAAAGTGCAATGTGGGAGAATATTCTAAGAAACAGAAAGCAAATTTGAAGAATTCTATTTGATTAAGCTGCCATTTATGCAATAGATCAATGGCATCATTTGCCGTTAGTACTGCAATAGTGAATCCTGCAGCATTTTCGCTATGTTGAGCTCAGTGCTATAATCACACCACATTTAGATGCATCAGGAAGGAAGAGGCCTCTGGGTCTGAAGCAAAAGACCAGAGGAGGAAAATAATATTTGGAATTATCTGCTTCTGTGGTCCTAAAGTGTTCATCAGGCCGTATGTCCAGCCGCATCCATATGAAGAAGGCCTTGTAGTGTCTAGAAAGTCCCATCACCAGTTGTTTCACCCATTTGCAGACTACTTGAGTTTCAGAAATAACTCGAGCAAGAGAACTTTACACAGGAGTGCACCTATCCACAAAGGCTGCCGTGACTAAGGATTTATTGGAGGGGTTTGGCCAAGCAAGGGCAGAGGCTATGTGTCTGCACTGTCCTTCCTCCCCCGTTTCTCTATTCTCTGCTGTTGCAGCTGGCAGGGATTTGCAGTTCATGGCAAGCAGCAGAGAACCCAGTCTTTGCTATTGCTGCCCAACATAGGCAGACACTAATTCTCTCTAGATTTCTTTAAATTTAGGTATTATTGTCACTTTCAGCAACATACACACAGAACAATCCCTACAACCAAACTCCCCCCATGTTTCAAAAACAAAACCGGAGCACTGACGTACATGGTCCACATAGTGTATTCATGCCTTGAGTCTCAGAAAAAAGTGCTGAAGACCAATTTCCTTATGGAAATTGCTGAGTGCAGGTTCTCCAAGACAGTTACCACCCCACTGAACCAGTGGACTTGCTGTTCCATGGGGATTTTCCTTTCTGAAGGCACACTTACTCAGAAAAACTCCTCTGTGTTGCAGGGACCCACTTTTTCCTCAAGATATTTGCCCTCATAGCTGCTTCGTTCTCTCCCCCAACACTCTTGAAAGGGACTATTCAGTTACAGAATTTCTGTACCACTGTGCACCACGGTGCTTTGCACTCTGACCTTAATGACAGGTTTACAGGACTTTAAAGCCTGCCGTTGCCCTTTCCAGATGTCCCACAGACCTTTATCATTTCCCCTTCCCAAATACACAGTCTTGATCAAGAAAAAAATTTCACTTCCACTTCTTTTTAATTAGTATTTTGGTGAATACATGAAACCGAAGAGTCAAGGCAACTAAGTGTCAGGACCTGAACCAGTACACCTTAGGAAGAGGCTTCACCTTAAAATGGTCTGTACAGGAGCATATTTCACACAACACATGTAACTACTAAAGAATTCACTAGGAAAGACACCAGATCAGTTTGGGCCAAAATTAACAGCATCTATTGAACAGAGTGAGAACTATAACTGCTGATGCAAGAACTGGATTTGGTTCAGTTAGCTCCTTGCTTGCATTTTTCACAAGTGTTACTCATTGCCATTATTTGCCTTTTGTCCTATCTGATCCAATCTGGCAGGAGAAGTACACAGGGGATGTGACCATGTACATGCAGGTAGCTGAAGCAAGCTGCATGGTAACTGAGGGTCAAGGGACAGCTGCTTTCACAAAGTCTATTACAGCACAGCACCCCTCGTATTCTGCACAAATTCTAGCCTGTAGATGTGTGAAATCTTGTGTGAAGTACGTAACAGCTTTTTGAAAGAGTCTCTTGTTAGCAAGTGGAGCTTTTCCTGGACTGGCACTTCTGAAGGTAGGAGAACATGCAGTAGTTTCATCAGTGACAAGAGGTAGGCTTGAACATAGGCAGCATATTGCTGAGGAGTGAGCTAGCCTTTTATTGGGCTTGACTAGCAACAGACCTTCTGTCTGTGACATGTCTTTACTGCTGACACACTTAAACTCTTAAAGAATCTGCCTTATTCTAAGGCAAGGAGTGACAGAGACCAGGAACAGAAGTTGAATGATAAAATATATTAGAGAGGTCTGCAGCCTTCTCCCTTGCAGCATCTGTCTTTATTGGTCACGGGAGGTTACAGTTTTGCTCTCATAGCCCTTGCTGGAGCCTTTACTGGCAATAAGATTTATATTCAACCTAGTTTTGGAGAGAGATTTTTCTGGAGCAACCATCTATGGACATTTTCCTTTCTGATGTCATCACAGAAAAAAACCCAGACCACTTCTTACGTTCCAAGGATTTCATGCACGGTGAAAGGATTATGCCTTGGCCAGGAAGCATTAAGGCTGTAAAACAAGGGACAAAGAAGGGACAAGAAGATTCTTTCCTGGAGTCGTGGGCTCTGTGTGTCAGGTTTTTGGAGGGGCAAAAGTATATATGGGAGAGGTAGTGGGAAAATTTCGAATCCTCCATGGCATACAGTGAATGGAGCAGGAGACGAACAAATGCAGTTTCACACCATGTTTCATGACAGCGCTGAGGACACCGGTCCTTCAGTATTCAATTCTGCTCCAGTAGAACATGGTACCAAGGAGGACGCAGAACTGAAACGACAAGATTATTAAGTTTACTTGTTCCCAATTTCCTTCTTCCCACCTCTCTGCCAGCCCCATTTAGTTCTACTGGTAGGAAAGAGCAACATGAATTCTTGATAAGCAAAGTCCATTCAGGCAGAAAAGCTTAAAGCTTTTTATCTGCACAGAAGCTTCACAGTGAAGAAAGAAGATATGTGCAGCCATAACTATATGACTGAATCACTCAGCTCGTTGCTGTTTATCTGTCACAATGCTTCTGAACCCTGAGTACTGAAAACACTCATACAAAATCTTCAAAGTAGAGACAGAATTATCTGTCATGATTAGTGTTTAGATGATCCAATACTCTTGACAAGCAAGTATTTGCAAGCTGTGTTTGCTGTGTTGTATTGCTGAGACGGCAGCAGGACACAGCAGGCTGAAAGGCCATCTAGTTCCTCACCTGTGGAAGCCAGAATGGACAGGAACTTGTAAATGTAGCCCTGTCAGTGGAAAAGGCTACAGGCAGATTGGTGATGAATAAATAACTATAATCTACAAACATTTTAAGTGCGTCAGTGCTGTTAAGCACCTCCACCCAACTGGGTGTGGAATAGCAAGAAAAGAGGAGGAAATAAAGGCAAATATTAAGTACTCACAGTCCAGCAGAGGATGGCAAACCCAAACCAGGCAACACCCCAGGCATGTGTGTTCATTGGCTCAGAAATAGCATCATAACAGCCCTGTAAGACAACTGCGGATTAACCAACACCAGCTTTGAGCTTGTACCAAAAGGCAACAAGCTAATCCACCTCTGAGAGAGACTGAGGTGGCACGTTCCCCTCCTATTGCAATTTGGGTGGCTCACAAGGTCTCAAGAAGACAATCCAGAGCTACGCTGCTTATTGAAAACTGGCAGGTAGCCTACCTGTTTCTAGCTCCAAATTAAAGTAGTCCCCTCTCAGACCCTTCAAGGACAACTTCCTGTGCCATCCACTTGCTAGGTGTACATATATAATCAAACACAGCCAACACAGAGTTGAACTCCAGAATTAAGAAGCTGAAGGCAAATTTGGAAGATCGAATGTCTTCTAGAATTGCTTATTAGTCCAAAAGTTGATGCTTATGATCCAGAAATATGTTTGAATAGGACAGCCTGGTCTATTGAATAGTTCTACCTTGAGAAGAACTGTTGACTTGCTCCCTCATATTGTAGGCACTCATCTTTGGGCTAAGTTTGATTTAGCTACTATCCATCTACATGTTGGAGATGTCACTTTTTAATGGTGGCATTGGAAGAGTTTTCTTAATAGTTCTCTCTCCATCAGGAAAGCCTTTATTACAACCTATCCCGTGTTCAGCAACACAGCCAGGACCCTATAGGCATTGCTTCTCCTCCAGAAAGCTTTTGAACACCTGTAGCTTTCAGTGGAGGAGGAAGGTTATTCACTATTTTCTTTGCTTACAGCAAAGCACTTTTGACCAACAGCTGTTAACTGGGAAAAGTGGAGAGGATCTTACATTACTGTTATAGTAGCCAGGGATTCCAAGCTTGCAGCCATCGAGGTTGACAGGAGACCCTTCTGCATCCACGACACAGCAATTGTGCGGCCAAGGGTAGTCAGCATCATTGTGTGTGCGGCGGAAGGCAGACGTGTACTCTTGCCAGTCGGAGGGCCCGTTCACCCCGCAGCAGTGGTCCTAGAGAGCAAAAGAAGGGAATGGTCTTGACAGGCCCAGGTCACAGCCCTGCACACAGCTGGGCCCTGCACATGGCTGGTTAGGCATTAACCACAGATTTATGGGAGAGATTTTTGAAGTGCCTGCGTTTGACAGTCTGCCATCTGATAAACGAGCAAAACAGGGCATGTGGCACGAGTTTCTCTAAGGTTCAAGGCAGATGTTGTCCTCTTTATTACCAAGCAGCCCCAAGGAGAACTTGAAATTCCAGGACTGCAGAGCATTTAGTAATTAGTGAGAGTTTTCAATGTTATTGTTACCTGAAGCATGAGTTTATCCCATGTCTCTGTGACCCCGGCAGCCATCCATTTGTCATTGTTATTGTCTGTCTCTGACTTCTGATACCTCTCCAGCATTTGCTTCAGGAAGACATTTGGAGTGAGCTACAGAAAAAAACCCCCAAAAACACAGAGAAGAATGCAGAAACTATGTAAATAAGTGGCCATGAAAGCAAATAAAGGGTTATTTGGGGTGGATTTGTTTGCCTGTTTCAGTGTCCTGCTGGAGAACAGGAATGCTGCTTCTCCCCCGGTTTTACACACAGGAGAATGAAGAGCAGGATTTGATGGGCAAGAGCAATAAATACTTAGATCTTGAGCACAACTCTTAAGCAGGCTATGCCAGATGTCAGATCACGGGAGATGTACAGAAGCAATCTCTCCAATAACTCATGTAATCTTTCCTTCACTAGTAACACTGCCTGGGGCAATGCTGAAGATTTGTCTTCTGCATGTATGATAAATTAATCAGTCTGTAGCTGAAAGACTGTATTGACAATTCAGCTAACCCACGCTATTATTTCCTTAATTACAAGGTAGTAAACATTTCAAAATGTTTAAAATAACAAAACTATGTTGAAAATAACAAAGTCATTTCCTTGATTAGAATAATGACATTGGAGCCTTTCCTCGTAGGGCCTTATTCTAACTCGGTAGTACTCCTTCAAGTTTACATTGTACTGCCACACAGGTCATTTACTACACTGAACAAGACCACCATGTGCCCTGGAACTGTAGTGCTTTCCAGAACACCTGCAAGAATGCATGACGAGAGAAATACTCACATAGTCTCGGTGAGTCGCTGCTGTAATGCAAGAAGCCATTTCAAAAGCATAAGTGATCAGCATCAGAATAATATACTGTGGGAGACAGACAGCAGAGTCAGATCTTGGAGAAATGGTTAAGCATTTTTTCAAGATTAAGCCTGAAACCCTGCTCAAGGCAAAGGAAGCCAGGCTATCCTAGTCTCCTCAGTCCTCTCCATGACCCTGAACATTCCTGTGGCCCCTCCCTGTGCTTGTTTCAGTTTGCAGCCTGCTTTCTTAAAGGTATGTGGCTGGAATTGTCCTCCATCTCACAGCGAAGATTTTGTCAGAACCTCACGGAGTTAATACCATCCTGCCTCTATTATGGAAAATACTTTGCCTGATATGTCCTAGAATAACATTTGCCATTTTCTTTGTTGCATCTCATTGGCAACTTACACGTGAGCCATGTCTCCTCTTTCCACTTGCCAGCTAAAAGCTTTTCAACAAGAAGCTGTTCACTCCTCGCAGGAGAGTTCGTACTTCAGGGAAACAGAAGGTGCAGTTTAGGGTGTCGTTCAGATCCTCCTGATTTTGCATCGTCAGATTTCCTCAGCACTTCTACTTTATCAGCCAAGATCCCTCACAAAAACAGATCCAGAGGATCACCTCTCATAGTCTATTCCACTTTCTCTTCCCTTCACAGCATAATCCTTTCAATTTTTCCCTTCAGAGTTCTCGTGTCTCTATTTTAACTCCCACATTTTAAAATGTTCTCAGATGCAAGGCATATGTTTCATTCTTAACCCAGCTTCTACCCATGTACTCTTTCTTATCTCCTATACCAGAGCCTTGGGTTTCAGCCAAGCCACCAAAATTCAGAGTTAAGGGAATTCTCTTCCCTCAGCTGTTTGCTGGCAAATTCCCTGGCACAAGGTCTCAGATTTCTAAGTGTCTTTTGTTTAAAATAGACACCCTGCCATCCCACATTAACCCAAGAAAGAGCCAATTCCACAGTTTTTGGCTCTACTCTTTATTAAAGTAAGCACCAGTTAAGTTTTGCCACTGCCAACCTAAAGGACTGAGTAAGAAATTGTACAGAGATCTGTTCACATATTTACATTGTCCTTGGCTTAACCAAAGCTCTCTGCACCCACTCCTGTAATTTCTGCCTGTCTGATGATGTTTGATGTTCTCTATTGCACCCATATTTGCTGTAATAAGACATACTAATGCCTTGTACAGAAGTCATTGCTTATCATCTCCTCAGCTGAATAGCACATGACAGCTGAAAGGCAGTGTGGGGTGGGGAGAAATAAGGATCTAAACCACATCCTAGCTACATCTGATTGCACAAGTGCTTCTGCACTGCTTCAGGGCAAGATCAGGGCCGAGCCACTGAGCTCAAACCTCTATTGTTGCTATCACTATTAATTCCTTTAACCAAAAGTTTAGTTGCTTCTCATATTTGTTTCCTCACAGGACATCACAGCCATGATCAAGACTAACCTTTTGCTCCTTATCACTAATAAACCTGTCTTTGCTCAGTTGGTGATTACCAAGGTGGGCAGGGAAACGAAGGAAGCATTTTTTCAGTTTGGCAGCAACCGGCAGGCAAACGTTGCTACACTTACCACCATGAGCAAGGTCCTGTTTGACTTAATGACTCCAATGATACCAAGGATAGACAGAGCAAAGAGTGCAAAGCCAACAAAGATGCCAATCCAGGCAGCAGCATAGATGTCGTCGTTTTCTGTGGCTTCCAGCAGAGGGTAGAGACCACGGGGATCAGACACAAAGAATATGCATTCTGCTATCAGGGCAATGCTGCACATCTGAGAAGCACAAGTGCAAAAAGATCCATTAGGTCAAGCTTCCCAAAGAAACAGCAGAGACAGAAAAAGATGGTGACCACTTTCATTCAACTTCCTGCCGAATAGGAACTAATCAACTCCTCCACTGTTCAACTATAGAATCTCTTGTATTGTGCCTTCACAGAAGAATTGCCTGCAAAACTCACCCAGCCTAAGCCTGAGGGGTAATGCCTAGGCTTTGAGGATGTTAGTAAAGAAGTAACAGAACCTTCCCCATCACTATATGGAGGGAGGTGACTGGAAAGATGTTGGTCAGCAACAAGGGCTCTACACCTAGAAGTAAATTTGGTCTTGTGGATGAGCCCCTACTGTCCCCACCCCACCCGATGATCAGCTAGCACAGCTCTCCTTTACCCCTTCTCTCACATTTTACTGGTCTATGTATGTGTGGACTTCACACATGAAAAGGGATTTAAGAAGTGTCATACTGGAAGGAAGCCTCCACCCATACCTGTCCCACTTCACTTACCCCAATGACCACATTCCCAAAGACTAATAGACCCTGCAAGATGTGTATGCCATCATCACTTTTTGCCATCTTAATTCTGCATGCAACCTGGGAAAAACCAAAGACAATCTCCAGTTAGACCAATACAATAGGCTTAATTCAGAAATAGAAATTATTCTTTCAGAAAAAGATAAACACAACCTGCCAGCCTGTTTGTACACCTCCCACCCTTTGTTTCATAGCAGTTTCAGAGGAGCAACTTTCCCAGGTGTGAACTTAGTAACTCGAACTCTTCCTGATACTTGAGCTATAGGAGACTGGGACTGCTCTGGGGGCAACCAATGCCTTTGGATTCCTTTTGGGTGGGGTTTTCATCATCACAATACCACCTATGCAAACCTCAGCTCATGGTATTGCATTTCCACTTGGCTAGAAACACCAGCTATGCTGGACAAGTTCAGTGCCCTCACCTCGACTGTCTACCAAAGGAGCCAGTTTTACCCCAGGGTATGCTATCCACCCTGCTGATTGTTTCATCTTGGCCAGCACTACCACAGGACTGAACTGGTAACCATGGCACTTATTTTGTGTTGCATACACACACCTACAGCACACAGTTTGGCAGCACCTTGCTAAGGGTAGCCCCATCTCCCAGCCATGCCAGGAACTGGAGTTGGACCCCCATTCCCAGTCAGGTGCGAGGGAGAGAGGGAATAGCTCAGGCTGCAGCTGGCTCACAGGAGCCAGGCCAAGCAGCATTCCCACCAAATTCCTGGGAGTGTTATATCCTGCAGGCTGGGGCCAGGCACCCCATGTCAAATTCAACCCCTTCCAGAGAGAGTGGCATAAAGGCTCTAGCCAAGAGTTGTGAGACCTCTTATAGAAACAAGCCCAGATACCAGCACCAAGGGAGCCTTACTTTCAAAGGGACAGAGCATGTATGTGCATGCAGAGAGGGAGGGACAAAAACCCCACACTGAGACAGCTGCATTTGCTGGGTGGTTAAGAAAATGTAAGCTGCAAAAGAAAGGCTGAAGTGGGTCCAACTTAAGCAGAAAACAGGAAAAGCAGCTTGAACACCCCTCTTCTGCCAGATTACCTGCACTAGTGCCTTCTTTTGCTGGGGTTGCTGTCTCTGGGATTCTTCAGAGAAGCTGTTGGAAAATAAGAGCAGACACAGCTGTCAATGAAGGGGAATTTAAGGAACTGATCATTGTGGGACCTCTTTAACAATGTCACCTTCAGCCTCCTCAGCCGCCCTTTTAGGGTAGGTCAGACTTCCAACAGTGACTGAAGGAAAAACAGCATTTGCTACCACTCTTTCTGCAGTGGTTTTACAGTTAGGCATGGAGACATCTCCAGTCCTGTCACCATTACACCCACAGTAGAGCTCGTAAGTGTTTTCACATGACAGTGTGAGTGGGGATGGCCATTATTTCCAAGGTAAGAAGCTGTTTTTATTCCCATCCAGGTGGTTGGGGTCCATCCCAATCCACCTGAAGCTGTACAGCTCTGTACTGAAAATGGCAGGCTCATGAAATCAACATTGACCAAGCACCATGTCCAGGGGCAAAAAAAAAAGAAATGCTTTGCAGGTCAGATCTGTGTCTGAGCAATGTTTGGCCACATATGGTCTGGAATACCACACTGCAGAGCCAGCCAAACATGAGACAGTAGACTGGTCTTCTACTCCCCTGAAAACTATAGGAGCTGGCTGCAAACTCCAGAGAGTTTAGAAAAGCCTTTAAGCACTGCTGGCTAAGAGACATCACAAATCAGAGAGCAGTCCAAAAAGCAAGGAAAGCTCCCCTACTCAAATGCAGGCATGTGAACTCTGACTATTACATGGAAAAGCAGGTCTACTCCAGCTGCCACTGAGCTAGCAGGTTTGAGTGTGCCATGTGGTTAGCACGACAGATCATGATTAATACACAACTCTTTAACATCACAGGAACCTTAACATCACAGGAACCTTAACATCACAGGAACCTTAATACCACAGGAACCTTAACACCACAGGAACCTCAACACCACAGGAACCTCTTTCTCCCTCCCTTTCTCTCCTACAGACCCCCCTGCAGTGTCACAGCTCTTGTACAGTGGCCCTTGTACACGGGCTGTCCATCCAGCAGCTGCACTTCCCTCCCCACAGGCTGGCATTCTTCCCCCGGCAGGCAGGACCTGGTTTGCTTTTGCCTCTCCTTACTGCACGCATGCCAGCCCGAGAAAACAAGCCTCTTCTCCTGGGGCAAGCCCATCTCCTAGGCTACTGTAGCTGGGAGGAAAGCTGGACACAGTCATCACTACACTAGATATCAGCTGGAGAGCAGCAGACTTCTAGGCAACCTAAGGCTCTCGGGTACCTTACCTAAGACCAGTGGGATTGCAGGGTGGGGGTAAGAATAGAGAAAGGGAATAGGAAAAAGGAAGAAAAAGCCTTTACTGTACACCTAAAATTAATAATGTAATGGTATTGCCAGATTAGTATGAATTCTCTCTCTGCATTCAAGTGATTAGCATCAAGAGAGTCAGTTTCTCGCTGTTCACTTTATTCCCCTGTGTCACAGGTAGCAACCCCTTGTCTGTCCCCTTCTCTGTTGTAGAGTGTCTAATATTAGCTTCATGAATGAGGCACCAGGGAGGTGCTTCAAGGCCATGACAACACCTGCACAGCTGGAGAACTGACCCTCCAACGTGCCCTAGAGGAGAAGCTGCAGAAGATCCAGGGCTTTCCACCTGCTGATTGCTCCTCACCTCTCAGAGGTAAGCTGCGTTAAACAAGAGCAGCTTGAGCAGTACTTGGCACGGGTCCATGACTACAGAGGTGTGAGGCAAACCTTGGCCAGCTTGCCTGAGGCAAGCTGCATGCAGGTATGACTCACAACCACCCTCAGGTGTGACAATGGTTTGCAGTCCTCCTCCCAGATCCCAGAGAGATAGGCACCAGCAGCTCCTGCCTGCAGGCACAAATCAGTTTGGAGGTAGAGGAACCTTCTTCGAAGGCTCGTTAAGATTAATTTTATGACCCAAATACAGTTGCCTGGGGTTTCAGGGAAACCCCTGAGGAAGCCAGTTTCAGCTGCAACCGTTAATCAAAATCTCCACATGAGAAGGCAGCCAGGTCTTGGGATTCCAGCCTTGAGCTTGCATGGACCTGGTGTTGCTCAGCACATCCCGGGCACCTTGCAATTTAGCCATGACCCATCTAGATCTCAGGTATTCAATAGTTACTACCACAGACTTTGCTCCATGCTCCAAGCAGCTTTGGAAAGGTGTCTGTTGTTCCCACAGTACCACAAAAACCTACGTCCCCCCTGAAGCACATGCTTCTTCCTCCTCTTCCTTAGACCCTGGTTACAACCCAGACTGCAACTTCTCCCCTCTCCCCTTACACCCCCAAACACTCCTTACACTCATTGGCGCCCAGCTGAACCTGTCAGAGTCCTGGAGCAGTAGTAGTCCTGCCTCCTCCTGTTCCTCCACAAGTTGCAGACTGATCTGTGGTTTCCATGCCCTTGGAGCTTTCTCAATCTCTCCTCCCTTCCTCTACCGACAGTGGCTCTGCAAGACTATGGGAGCTGAAAAGGAAGCTCCTTTATGCACAGGCTGGCTTCTGCCCTTATATTTCAGGTAACAACCCCACGCAGGCTTTCAAAGGAAGCCTTGCTTACAGGAGTTCCTGGATTCAGGAAGAACTCAGACTCCATTGGCCATCCCTCAGACATGCTGGGCTGGTTGATCATTTGAAGCCTCCACACCCTCTTTCTATAGATTGGGACAGGATTTCAGTAGCCTTGCAGATGGATGCCCTCCACTTAGCCTAATCCTACTCCATCTCTAGCCAGAAATGCCAATGAGTAAAAATTGTTTTGGCATTGCCCCACGCAGAAGCATGTTGCATTTTGATTGCCTTGTGTTTTGTGCCTTTTCTAGTGATGAAGTCATGACATTGTGACCAAGAGATGTCCCAAAATACTTCTGCTAGTATCATTTGTTTCTATGCTATGCCTTAGAGGTCTCTCAGCATGGTGGTGGGTCTTACAGAGTCTTCACTTCACCCTTTGCTATCCTCCTTTGTTTCAGTGTCCCTGTGCAGGGCATTGCATTCTCATCCCCTGGTGTGAGGAGGCAGAGAAAAGGGACGCATTTATTTTATTACTTATGGGCTCTGCACACCTTAGCTGAAGGACTCCGCGCTGCTCAAGCACAACTAAATAAACTCAGCCATTCAACAACAGAAACCTGGTCCTTGCCCAAACCCTGCTCCAGCAAGAAGCTCAGGCACCACACCTCCTGCCCCTCATGCTCACCCGGCGCTGGCTGGAAAGCATGTCTCCACAGGCAGGAGCAAGATGCCTCGGCTGGGCGCTGATAGAAGGAAGCCAGTGGGGTGGAACAGCTACCGGAGGTGCTGCGCCAGCACTGGTGCAGGTGCTGGTGCTGTGGGAAGCCTCCATTAGCCACAGACCTGCCCACACCCTGACCTGCTATAGGCTCTGATGCATTGAGGGTCTAGACAGCAATAAACCTACCTTTTTATTTTATTTTCCTCAGTTGGTTTTAGTGGAAAATTTAGCCCCTAAGGGGCATAAAAAGAAGGTAGTTTCCAAGTGCTTGGGACATCTTCAGAGTTAAACATTTTTTAAGAGGATGCAATTAAGTGTGTTACTGATGAATTGCTTGGACTGTGTCTTAAGAAGTCAAATGCTTTACAGATGTCAATTCATCCTTTGTTTACTTAAAGCAAAAACCTGCAGCACACATAAAACCACATACTCTTCCTGCCCAGACAGACTTTCCCCATCACCCCAACTGCCCCAAAATGCAGCCACCCCTGGCAGAGAACAGCTTGTGCACCAGGAGTCAACAACAGTCAGAGAAGGAAGAGACAGCCAGTTACTTTGTGCTACCAGGGGAGAAAAATAAAGCAAAAACAAAGCTCAGCATCAAGCAGGGGTCAGAGACTAATTAAAATTTCCTTTTGAGAGCAATTGCTATGAAAGGAAGCCTGTGTGAACAGTGGAGTGGCTGGTAAATCATCATCAAGCACAATTACCTCGGAAATAGAGCTGGTAGGTTTTTCCTCTCTCCCTCATTAGTTCAGCATAGCCAAAACAAGCAGGTTGGGTTTTTTGGTTTTTTTTTTCCTTTCTGATTTCGTGAGGGGGGATTACAGGACTCATCTTTCTCTGTGCTCAGATATATTTGCACAGATTTAATTTTCCCATTCCCTCCTCCCCAGTTGTTAGGAGAAAAAATATGAAACAAGTTAGAACAGCCATGGAGAAGATACAGCCTGAGGTAAGAAAAATGAAATACTTAATAACCCTCTGCAGTTAACCTTATCCAGGTTATCAGACTCCCACACACTAAACACAGCCCAGAGACCAAAATAAAAACCATTAAACATAAAAGCTTCCTTTTCTCCTAATAGACCTTTTTCACTCACACGACTCATTAAGAGATAGATGATGGTCACGGCAAGGCACTCACCCCTTCCTTCTTGTGATGCTTCCCAGCAGAAATCCTGACCCACCTGCAAAGATGAAAAAGCCCCTTTCTTCCACCTCTGCTGGGCTTTAAAGAGGCCAGGTTACTTGAGGAAAGTGCTGTGTGATTGGTAGCGTGCCCATCACATGAACAAAACTTTTTTTCTAGCCAAACCTGTTCCCCATCCTCTGGGACTGGAGGGTGTCTCTGTGATTCTTAGATCGTATCAGAATGCCGTTGTGACGAAAACACAAAGCTTTAAAGAATTTCTAGTATTGTACTCTCCGAAGGGTGGATGAATGACTCACACAAGACACTTGAACTTTAAAGAGGATGGGCAAGTTGGAAGGACGTAAATATAATTACTAGGATTTCAGGACTGCTATTTGAACATGGGTGTAAGAAGAATGTACTGACTAGAAAAAGGGAGTAAATGAATTCTAATGTTTTCATTTAATTACATTGCATGGGGGGAAACTGTGGTTTGGGTTGGATCCATTTTAATTTTATTTATCTTGGGATTTTTTTGGAAGTAGAAGTGTAGGCATTGGCTACTCAGCAAGACACGGGATAACATGAAAAGCGGGGAGCCTCTTGCATTTCCTTGGGCTCTCTGTATTTTTAACACTTTCAGTCTTACTAAGACTGAGCAAAGTCAAGCAGAGACATATATATTAATTGGCCTGCAATGAACTGGGAGAAGCTAAGGCTGGGGAGCACAGCAGAAAAGAAATGTCTCTCACCTTCCTCTCCCTCGCCCATTCCAGTACAAGTCTACCAAAAGCTGTCATTCCCTTACTGGAGCCTTGAGCAGGTCTCTGGCAAAAGCGCAAGTGCTTGTGTTTGGTGTTCCTCATCTGCTGGTGCAAAATCCAGCCAAATGAGTAATGGTTTTGGGAAGGGTGACAGGAGCTTCGTGTTTTTAGAGCCCTTCACAAGTCAAAAGCAAACATCGAAAGAGCATATATATATGCCCTTGGTAGCCATCCTTGAAAACACCTTGTGGGAAATTAGTGAGAACTGCAATAGCTCTAACGTTTCATGGATCCCCTTGGTACTTGGAGACAACTCAAGAGAGATCCAGCTCTCCCATGAGATTTCACCTTGAGGAAAGGACAATGATTTTGGTATTTCCAGGTCCATGAGGTATCACAGCAATAAGCAAAAGAAGACATAACTATTGCAGCTGGTCTGATCTAGTGGACAGGAACAATAGATTGGTTACTTGAGTACTCAAGAGTAGGGATGCAGATTTGTCTAGCCCTAAATAACTCTTACCAGCTTGTCCATTATTTGTGCTCCCTACATCATGTGAAGTCCAGCTGGGTACAGTTACTGACCCATCTGTCAGCAGTCTTGGGAGAACCATGCATTTCATGCTGACTGGTGTGGTAGGGTCTAGGAAGGCAGGCTCCTGTCATCGCTGTTAAATGTTGAGAGCAGCCACTGCAGGAATAAGCAGAGCATCTTCTGAGTGTCACGGCCTGGCAAGACATGGGGCCATGGGGCCATGGGGCAGTGGTTAGGCACAAGGCCTGCCATGGTAGCATGCTCCATCACATCTCACCTGGGAAGAGGGAAGAGGCAGCAAGCATGGAAATGCTGATTTGGAAAAAAAGATACCCTGTCCAGAAAACTGCAAAAGGAGGGAGGAATTAGGGAGGGAGAAAGCACACAGGGAGGAAAAGGAGGTTGTGTGATCAAAGCAGCCGTGACCCAGGAGTAATTTCTGCTCCTGCCTCATGCCAGCATCATGAAGGAACCACTGCCATTCATGAACAGAAGTCTTCTAACAGCATTTGCTGCACAGGAAGATCAGATCTCATGGTTAAGGGAGAGGGTTCAGGAGCCCATGCACATGTTTAGCTTGATGCATACTGTCTGTCCCAGAGAGGGGGACTTATTTGATGATAATCCTCCAGCACATGACAGCAGTGCATGGCAGCACTGCCAGGAGTGAAGACGAGCACCCCTGCCACAGCGTGTGGCAAAGGGGCTGCTGCCTTCCTGGCAGAGACCCCACCTCACTGGCTGGGTCAGTCACCTCCCCATGAGGGCACTGCTGCCAGCAGCACCAGCCTCAATTCCTGTCACCCAGCATTATTCCTGCATTCCCGGGAAGACTGTGAACAGCTGCTTGTCGGTCAATCATCCTTCACTTATCCAGATCTGGTTCTAAGGCTCGTGCCTGCTGCCCAAGAGCTCCACGTGCCATGGCTGGGAGCCAGCTCCTCCCCGGAGGAGAAGGGAATTCCTTGTGGCCGCACAGGGAGCGAGGATGTGAGCCATGTGGGACAGATGTCCACTGTGACCCTTGGGTTTGCAGCTGGCCTGGCCTCGTGCCAGTCTAGCCTCCTGCCTCCCCAGCCAGGCTGTGGCTTTTGCAACAGCTGCCCTCCCCTTTCTGCAACTTTTTTGCCCTTTTTTTGCCACTTCTCTACTTCTCAACCTAAAGAGAGAGGAATAGCTGCAGAGTGCGGAGAATAAACAAGTGAACACCACCTAGGGAGATCAGGGAAGAGCAACTCGGTCCCTGAATTTGTTTACCAAACAGTGCTGAGTGTGGGGAGACAAATGGCATACCGTTAGCAACAACCATGGGCTAATTATAGTGGGTAAGGATAAACCACCAGGTTGCTGGGCTAGCCACTCCAGCTAAGCCTACAAACATATAGGCTGAAAAGCAGAACTGTATGTATATATTTAGTAAAATGTGGAATGCAGTAAGCAACTTCTTTCTAAAGCCTCAGATACCTTGGTGAAGAGCGTTACAGAAACCCCAGATACAGGCACCTTTGTGATGCTGGTAATCCTGGTATTTTGCATTTGGCAATACATAATCCACCCATGAATATGGCATTGCACTCATCATTCCTAAGAAGGGCACTATAAAGCAGGCTCTCAAGGGCTAAGGTTTCTTAATATCTTGGGGAAGGAGAGAGGTATACCTTATTTTTCTAATTTGTAGGGTAGTTTTATTCCTGAGCTTATAACTATTGCAGTATTTTGGTGGTGTTAAGACTTGAAATTTTGGATGTTTGCATAAAGCGTAAGCTACTGGAATCATGTGATTGCATGAAAGCCTGTACTTTCAGCCTTTCAGAAGACACTGTTTCACAGAATCATAGAACTGTAGAATCGTTCAGGTTGGAAAAGACCTTTAGGATTATCGCCTCCAGCTGTTAATGTAGCACAATCCAGTTTCTTCTGATAAGCGAGCAAGCAGAAAGGACACACAACTTGGAGGAAGCTGCTCTGTCTGGTAAAGAACTGGGTTCAGGCAGGGGACTGCTTCCCCGGGGATTTTCAGGCTAGTGCTCAAAGTGAAATTTGCACGTGTGGGTGAAGGCAGTAATAAATTAAATCTTGGTACGCTACTGATAACAATTAGGCCAGCTGCTGTGGCTCCCTTCCTTAGTGGTCTCAACCCAAAAGATTCGAGGAACAGTGGATGTTTGTAAAGGCTAATCTCTGCTGGCTGCTACTAGTGTTAATAAAGAAGACCTTCAGCGTGCCTTCTTGTACACATTGAGAGAGATTTGGGCTCTAAGTCTCCCCCTAAGGATGCCTTTTTTACTCTGCTGACTACAAAGGAAACTCACACGAGAGCCTCATTGCAGGCCTGAGGCTAATTTCTGCAGAGGAAAACCCAGACCAAAATATCTGCATCTTAGAGATGCTGATCTTCCCTAGATCTTTTAGGAACCTACAGGTCACATTTTTGTACATCCAGACAGAAGATAAAAAAGTGCAGAGGAGCCTGGGGAAGCCCTGAGGTCAAGCCCTGCCCTGGCTCTCCTTCCACTGGCAGGAGTTATTCCTGTCAGGGAAGAGGAACCAAGCCCAGCAAGAGTGGCGCACCCCAGCCAACACCCTCGATGGCGTAAAAGCGTCAGTAAATGGGACATGCCTCCCTCTTGAACTTCACCTTCAGATGAGGGCTGGCCAGCTCACTCTGAGCAGGAGGCTGGCCACAAGGGAAGCTCACAGGAGGCTAGAAATCTCATTGTGCCTGGGCAAAGGACTGCCCGGTATCTTGCAAGATACATAGCAGGAGAAAAGACCTCTGAGAAGACAGACATTTTCTATTTGTATTTTAGATAGCTTCTTCAAAAGGCTGACAATGTCCGGGGAAGGTCAGCCAGAAAGTGTCTCTGTATTACTCTTGGTTGTGAATTTGAGGTCTTTTTGGCCTCTGAAGGACTGCATATGTCAATGTCGATATATCTGTTAGGATGTGGTCCCTGCTCCTGACTGGCCTTGGCACTGTGATGGTCCTTTCTTCTGTACCGGTAGTTCAGTTGAATTGTATCTAACAGACTGGGAACAAGCTGTTCTGTCTGGACTTAGTGACTGCATTGCTTTTACTGATGGTTAAAAACCTCTTCTCCAAAACCCCATGTGTCAGTCACAAGCCACAACGTCGTAGAAGGAAGAGGTCTTGTTTGGGGACCTTTACTACTTGTTTGCAAGGAGGTCAAAAAAATTTGTTCACAGCAATAGTTCCAGCTCATTATTGAAAGGTGTTTGGGGATACCTCATTCTTCATATATGCAACCCGCGTGCCTCCTCTGTGTTAGCTGCTTCTGATCTTGGAGGCTGTAACTGTAGATGGAGCACTGCCATCTACATACAGTTGCCTGTCACTATCCGTTTTCCAACACGCTTGCTGTAAGCCAAGTGCTGCAAGCATATGTCTGATTTATCTCAGCATCTCCACCATCCACCCTGGCAGAGTGCTCCAGCACCCAAGAGAAAGAGAGAGGACAGTCACGTTAAAGCTGCATCACAAGAGTCTTGGCAGCAGGAGGAAAAGGCAATAGCAGAGGGGTGTTGGCTGGTGTGGTGCTGAGAAGCACTGGGATGGAAATAAATAGCATGAATGACTTGGGCGAATTTATAGTGCTCCTGGGGTGATAGCGTCTGCCTTGGCAAGGGTGTGGTTGATGTCTCACACCAACTCATTGCTTTGACAGAACTGTAGGCACTGTCCAATATTCTTCCTCTGAAACTCTCTTTTAAGGTTTTCGTAACTAACTGGAAACTTTCCTGAGAAGTCTGTGAGACTCAGGACACTGATGAGCATCTGGGGTTTGATCCAGTCAACCCTGTACCCAGCTGTACCTGGGTTTTAGTTTCAGGTGGGTGATGGATGGAGCTGTGCTTTGGGCCATCCAGCCCTTTCATAGAATCATAGAATACTCTGGGTTGGAAGTGACCGTTAAAGATCATTTAGTTCAACCGCCCTGCAGTGAGCAGGGACAGCTTCAACTAGAACAGATGGCTCAGAGACCCGTCTAAGACGACCTTGAGTGTTTCCAGGGATGAGGATTCTACCATCTCTCCGGGCAACCTGTGCCAGTGTTTCACCACCCTCGTTTCTCCTCTACTCGTAGCTTACGCTAGCCTGGGCATAAACTCTTGAGTTATTGTCCCCGCCTCTTAATAGTCTTTAGAGAAGGCTCAGCCGGTCTGTGCTGCCCTCTCATGGGCACACATAGAAAAGGTTAAATTTTACCCTTTTTCGTCGAGATGATTTTTAACCTACTACTCAAGCGCTGTTTCTCAACACGTGATTTCTGAAAGCCAGGAAGGTTTATGAACAACTTCTAAGAGGTCTATGAAAGGTAACTACGGAAAGTAATTCAATCTATAGTCGTGCTGGACCCTGCCCAGCTCTTACCTTTCTAAAGGGCTTTGCTCTTCGTTTGGAAACAATTAGACACCTAAAAAGGCAAAAAGTAGGGAGCTGTTACTCCCAGCAACAGGCTAAGCTTTTCCCACATGCACTCCTATCTGCCATGCCAAACATATATCAGCATTCTGGAATCATAGTCACTCAAGATAGTTCTGTCATGCTACCAAGGCTTCAAACAACAGGGCTAAAAGCTGGGTACTCCAACGGGCTGTACTTGTTTTCAGTACTGTGGGGTTTCAACAAACTGGCAACCCTGCTCTTCCCTAAATCTGCTTGCAAAAAGGCAGGTTATTCTGCTAGACCCAAGGGGATACTTAAACAACAGTAGGATTCAGCAGGCATCGTTCCGCTCTTCAAAGAGACTGTTATGGTGTTGACAGTGTTTGTGCAATATAGAGTCACTGTTAAAAACACTTGGCATTCTGACCACTTGCCTACATTTAATACAGCCCTCTCTCTAATGTCTACTCATCTGCCCAAACAGCAAAATCTCCTCAAGGTGGGAACATTTTTCTTCAAGGGCTGATATGACATACATTTTTCCCATTAACAAAAAATTGTGCTATTCCACATGTCTTTATTCACCTCTGTTTCCTGTTTTATACTAGAAGATAAGCTGAGGGATAGGAAAGAGGAAGGACAGAGGTCACCTCTGGGCGTCCCTAACCCTAATATGGACCCTGTCTCCTAGTTTGTAAGAAGATTTTTTAAGTGTTGGGCCAGGTGATTCCAAAACAGACATTTGCCTTAAAAGCTTTTAAGTTTTTAGGGAAGTTTTCACAGCCAGTGTAGATTGGGTGTTCCACTCCCTTAGCTCTATTGCCTTTCTTTTCGCTTTGCAAACAGTACTAGATAGATGTGCAACTTCATAAGTCTGGCTCTGCGTAGTCCCGTGTTCCTACATCTCTTTCTGCTTTAATGAATGAGAATGAATGAGAGGCTGATTTTGGTCTTAAAGTAAGTAACAACCCAAAAGCAGCAAGTGAGCCCATTTCACAGTTTGTTTCTTCCCTGGTACTATTTCACTCCAGTTTGTGAAATTACACCAGCAGTTTCTCCTATTTTCTGCACGGGAAGACAGAGTGTTTACCCCAGACTCCTGGATGAATATGCCATGGAGATGGCCTTCCTAGTGCCTGAAGGGCAGCAAGGTCTCTGACAGAGAAGGGTGATCACTTCCCATGGGGAAGTTGCACAGGGAATTGAGATTATCACCTTGAGGGAGAAAGGAAGAGCTACTCCATTCACCCATACCAGGCATTTCTAATACAGACCAGCTACCCCAGTGTCTGCAGTCAGTTTCCAGTCTTGAAATACGTGTACAGAAATCTCTTGAGATTGCTTTGCCTGACTTCAGCTGTTCTGCAGTGACATTTCAGCCCACCACCTTTCCCCAAGAGAAGATGGCAAGTGACTGTTCATCCAACTCATATCACCTCAACAACTTGAAGTTCCCCTTTTAATTTTTATATGTTGAGGCATGTCCCTGAACTTTTGGTGATGCAGCTACATCAATGCTGTCCATGAAAGCAGTCCCAGAAAAGGAATGCAGCCATGGATATTGATGCCTGACCTTAGGAGTATGTTTCTTCTTTTTCTTCTGCATTTTGTCACACAGGGTTTGATCAATTTGTCCAGGTATATTCCCTTTCTAAGCACTCCCACATTCTTCAGTCTTCAGCTTGAGCACTCTCTTGAGCTAAGTTCTTTGTTGGGCTTTACCCAGAGGTTAATTTCTTCCCTTTCAGACCTGCAAGCCCTGAATAGCTGATGCTTCCTACTTCAAGTTTCACATGATGGTGAAACTTTTAAATCAGTGACATGAAACTAGCTTAAAGTTGGTGTTATGTAGGAATGATTCATATCCAGTGAGTCACAATGAAATGTCTCATGCTATAAGTAGCTGGCTATTCTGCTTGTGTCCTCCGCCTAACTAAGAAGCAAAGCAGAGTCTGTGTGAACTTTTCAAAGGAAATTTAATCAGCAGTTGCAACTTTTTTTTTTTTTAAATTTGTTAGAGGCATTACACAGACAACTTTGGAGTATTGCTTGGGGCATCTGAGTAATTTTGAGTACTGTACAAAGAAGGCAGAAAAAGAGTCTGATATTTTAATCCAAGACGCCTATTTCAAGGTGAGCACAACTTCTTTTCTGTTGGCCCCTTCACATCCTGCTTCCGGGGGAGTTCAAGGTTCACAACAGAAATGGTCTATGCACCATAAGGCCATGCTATTTGGCAGCTGAACTGGACTGCACACTTCTGTGCCAGTCTACAGATCTACAAAAAATCTCGTCTGTGAAAATACAGCATTTTCTCAATGCCCAGTTCAAACGATAGAGGAAACACCCTTGGGAAACTACTTCCAACCTCCCACTCCCTGACCTATCTCTATCCATTAGAAGCACACAGCAATACACAGGTGTGGATAACAAAACCAAACACTCTTTTAAAAAGAATGCACTTCAGTGCACAGACATCTCCCTCATGAAGGGGAGAAAGAGCAGAAGGAGCAAACAACAGATGTTAGTCACATTGCTTAGCACACTACTGGAGGGCATTCAAATATACTGTGACTAGCGTGCTACAAGGACTTATATGGAATAGTTTCGGTTACACACGATGAACTGCTAATTCCTTCAGAGCACCCAAGGCAAGAAATTTAATGACAGTTTACTGTCATGTTGATAAATGTCCATTTATGAAGAAGAAACCTGGATTCAGTGGTTTGGGAAAGAAATTATGAAAAGGATAGTCACTCTGGAATTAAGACTACAATAAATATTTCCACTTAAATCTAAATTTTCTCCTTTTCTTCACCACAAAAAAAACTTTCATGCACATAAACAGAAGTGGTGCGTTAGTGCCTTAATGTGAGGTAGAATTTTTCTAGAGCTAAGGTGTATATTTCAGCAAAACTGTGAAGCAAATAAAAATGGACAGCTGTGTTATACTCGTCTAAGCACAATAATCTGCACACCTTTTGGAGAAGGCCTTTTTGTTTTCATAAAACTAAGTTCTGGGACTTAATTCCTTGAAAAAATGCACTTCAAAATGCTTTCCAATTACCTGAGAGGCTTGAGGAGAAGGAAGTGGCATTTGTCCTCAGGTAGATCATGATGGGTTTCCCAAGATTTCTGGCAAAACCCATGCTCAGAGCTGATCAATTTCCTGCTATGTCTGTGAAAGCTGAAGGGTTGTCCTCTGTCTACTACCTTCCACAGCCTCTTACTACCCACACCAGCCAATTGCAGGCCCATGCAGCTGTCCTGAGTGCAGCCACATTCATTTCTGTACAACTGCTGCTCCTCAAAGGAGAAGAACCTTGATCCTGAGAAACAGAAAAGACAGCTGCTCTCCTTTAGTAGGGAGGACTTCTTCCTACCATGCAGCAGCTTTGGTAGCATGAGATAATGTGGCCAGGCCACCCAAGGAAAATTTTGGCCCTGATATTGCTCAGGAATGCTGGGTAAGGCCTCTTTTACAAAACTTCTGTCATCTGTAAAAAGACTACTTTCCAGTTCTCTTCAGCTTATCTGAAAGAGGAGTTGAGGACCTTTCCTTACATAACTCCTTTAATGCTGACACGAAGTTGAGGGCATACACCTACAGTTTGAGAACATACTGCAATGCAGAAGTTTTTAATAGTAAAAGAGGACAACAAAATACAATACACAAATGATAGAAACCTAGGAAATTCACAGCTTAAGCTGTACCCACTATCATCCAAATCCGGTTCTGCAACAAAATTCAAAGACATGGCAACATCTCCATCTCTTGGAAAAACATACTGACAAGTAACCATAGAGATGAACAGGCTTTAACTGGTATCTTCTTCTTCCATTCATTGCCTGTTTCGTAGAGGTGCATTAACACTCCCCTTACATTCACAGAGCGTGTATGTACAGGGTGACTTACAAATTCTTGATCAAAAATTCAGCAGGCTGAAAAACAGCTGCTCTCTCTGTTCCATTAATTGTCCAATTCTCCCAGCTGCCGAATATAAGTAGGGCTTTCAAAAGCACCTCGCTGCTTCAGTGGGATCTAGACTACATCAAACTCATGAAGACTGATTTTTCTGAATCTTGAGCCAGCTTTATCTCACAATACCTGGAAAACCTTTCTGCCCTGTGATTGATGGGGGTGCTTAACCTGCCTTGAACCTGGAAACATATGAGTTAACTGATCTTTTCTCAGAGTCTCAGATAGAAAGGCAACTCTTCTCAGACCCAGATTTAGTATGCCAAATAATTGCCTCTGTTATTCCCAAACTTTTTGAGCCCAAGCTCTGCTGTGGAGTATCATAGACCTAATCATCAGACTTTTAGCTGAAAATAGATAGACTGAAGATAAGTTTCTATTGTGCTCTCTCCATAGCCATAGAGGCAGTCATTTGGGAATACACTACTATCCATCGGAAAATTAAAGCATTTGCCTAAACCCCAGAAAAGTCTGTAGCAACAATAAACTTACTGGCATCTACTGCACATACACACAAAATGAAGCCAAAATAACAGTATGCTCTCTTGCACATTTTCAATAATCTCCAGGCAAGAGACAAGAAAAAGAAAGGCGAACCTTCTTTACAGAGTGGAAACGGACATTTTGATAGTATGAAAATCAGGATCATAAGTGTTTTGAGAATCAAAAGCAGTTCAGATTACCTGTTTGCAAAGTGTACCTTGACTCTGAATTTCCTGGTCTACCAGTGCTAGTTTTTTGTTTGGTTGGTTTTATTCCTGACCGACAATATCTTCTGAAGCCACAGAGAGTGCCTGCAACTTTTGCTTTACTGTTCTGTTTATCAAAACATACACTGTACCTGCAATGATACAAGCAGAGTGATCGGAACCCAGCAGGGAAGGTTAAGGGTGAGACAGCTGCGTCCAGTGTGTGGAAGAGCCAGAGACACAGCTTCTTGCATCAGAGGAGCACTGGGAGCAGCGGGAAAGCCACAGACCCAGACTTTCAAGGTATTAGATGGCATTGGCGCTGTTGCATAGCTGGAGCAGTAAGATGCCAATGAAACATGAAAAAAGAGAGGACTCTGGGTCATCCAGGGCTGCTTTTTAATTCTACTTGCTTTCACACTTGCGTTGTCTGAGCTGTGAGGTTTCTCTGCACAGAAAAGCGGGATCTATAGGTGGCCTAAATGTGGGGTTTATGCATTTGTATGCAGAGACTGCACAGGAGTTCAGCAGACTGCTTCTGCTTCTTCAAAATGTGTCATATGTACATGCGGGTCCATGAACACTTTAAGATTTGAGTTTGTGCATCCAAACCAATAACTGGTTGTAGGATTTAAACCCAAGGGGAAGCACAAGCGTACAGAACAGAAAAAGCAGGAAACAAGAGACATGTGCAGACCTGTTAGGAGTTACTGCCAATGACTACAAAAGCATGGTGCTGTGAAGACACTGTGCAGTACCACATTAGCACGGTCAGTAGGGACCAAAAGGAGTGGGCAGGATCTATTCCTCCGCATCTTCGCTCTTCTCCAATATTCCCTCCATTTCCGCCTCCCTGGCATTTATCATAGACTGCACCTGGGCAAAAGGAAAAGGGTCAGTTTGGAGCCTATTTCCTTACCATTGGTTCCCAGAAGTGACTTTGCCATTCCTCTGCAGGTTCTGCATTCATTACAACATAAACCCAGCAGCAAATCATAAAGGTGGTGCTTCCCCTGACTGACTAGGGGGCAGTGAAGGGAAAGACTCTCTTTCTTTCTCTATCTGCTCTCTTTCCTCTGACCTTCTCCTTTCCCCAAGGAGCTCCCCACACTTCTAACTCACTCCCAAACGATCGCCTCACTCCACTGACTTTGAATTTCCTGTGTTTTAATATGCCACAGAGACAGTTCTCCTGAATACTGGTGTTAGGGCAGGAAAAGCATTCCCTCCCTGCATGGGCTAGAGGGAGCTGGAGAAGGTAACAGGGATACAGAAGGGCCCTATCTCTTCCCTAAGCTTCCCTCATTTCTCAGATAACAGTCCTCCACGGCACATCCATCCCATTCTCCACCCACACCCAATTCTTCCACACACATACCATCCCACACCTCTTCTCCCTCGTCTTTTACAGCACATGTGGTTCTTTGCACCCTGGGAACATTGCTCCAGCCTCATGCTGCTTCTCCCAGGTAAACAGACACACAGTGAGAGAAACTGTCACGGGTTGACCATATTTCTGGTGTGCTCAGCAAAGCTGTTTTTCTGCTGTGGTTCTAAAAGACAGTCGCCATTGTGCCCCAGCAAGACACCGTACCTGCAGCACAATGAACTGCAAGGGGTCATCAGGCTTCTGGTACACCAGCTTTTCTGCGATCTCCTGCGACAGAGGCAGACAGAAGGAAAGAAGTATTGAACCTTGGGGACATATGTGGCCATGCTTTCTGCTCCAACAGTAGCTGCATTTTAAAAAGCAAGCATCTCTTTCAGCGTTCTTTCAGGGTTCTCTTTCAGGGTTCTTTTCTACTGTTTTTCTTAAGTTTATGCTTAAGAAAGCACAGGACAAGGAGTGATCTAGGGAAGGGATAATTTGGTCCAAGCTAACTTTAGGCCCAGCTTCTCAAGCAAGCCTCCAGTGGGAG
>NW_010392337.1:1042-1386 GCF_000710305.1 Buceros rhinoceros silvestris | reverse complement strand
CATGTATTTAACAGAGACTTCAAAGGGGTCTGCATACACCATTGGTGGCTCCAATATTTCACTTGTAGTCTCTGTTGGCTTGACTACAGTTGTCGATGACCCAGACTCAGGTGTGTTACCATCAGCACCTGTGGAGTCAGGCAGGTACATCTTGACATCTTGACAACCCTAGCAAGGTTGATCCTATCTCATGAGTTTTCCTTGACCAGGTAACTGGTCCTTAAATCCCGATGGTTTCTCAACAGCCATCTGGTCTGCAGTCACTGGCAATTCCACTACAGGTGGTTGGTCTGCAGACGCTGGTGTTTCAACCCCAGGTAAGTCATCCAGGGACAGTGAGGATT
>NW_010392337.1:0-859 GCF_000710305.1 Buceros rhinoceros silvestris | reverse complement strand
TCAGCAGCTGGTGGTGCATTAGATTCCTCCACTTCAGATTCTGAATTATCATTGGGCTCTTGCTACAATATTTAACAAATAAAGAAGAAAAAACATTTTAAACATGTAGCCCCACAGCCCAGATACATCATATTACTGCATCCTTCTGCAAAACACGTTGCAGCCCCTCATAGAGTATGTACTAATAAGCTTTAACTTCTGTGGCTGGTCCCACTCACACCTTCTGCCCATAAGCCCAGGAACTCCATCTAAGCTCAAGCCCAAGCCTTCAGACCTGGTCTGAGCTATGCAGTGACTGTACCGACGATTTCTGACTGGTTTTCCTAAAGGGACTCTATGTGTATATTGTTCGTAGCTTTGTCTTTGGATGGACTGTTGGTGTCCTCTTAGCAGCACACCGCTCAGGTGCTTTGGTCCTGTACCCTGTTGGTTAAAGGCACTGCCCTGCCTGTGCTGTGGTTTCCCTCAGCTTCTGGCTTGCCTTCCTGCTTGGTGCAGCTCCACTCTTGCTCCCTGACAGCAAGCAGCTGAAATTTGGCTTCGCTCATCTCCCCTTTGAACAGCTGGCTGTAGACTGTGCGGTATCCACGCCTCACACTCAAATTCCTAATCCTGTGACAGAGTCAGGTGGGGCCTGCCCCGTTCCTCCCCTTCATCCCAAAATCGCCTGGGGCAGAGGAGGCAGAAACCATGATGGCCCCTCACAGATTTTGGGGTTCCCAGTTGTAGCTGTGTTGCCCGAAGCAGGGTGCTGGGGTAGGCCGGATGGGGAGCAGGACCAGCCCCCGTCGCTGTAATTGGGAAAGGGGGCGTTGCGCCTTGGGGCAGGACATCGCGGGGTGGGCCTGGGGGCGCAGGA
>NW_010392336.1:84347-88630 GCF_000710305.1 Buceros rhinoceros silvestris | reverse complement strand
TATATATATATTTAAATATTAATGAATCATTTAAAAATGCTTGTTTGTGTTTTATTTTTCTCAATTGGAAGAACAGACATTAAACTGTGTGAAGTATGTGGACTGCTGTTTCCAAGGAAACAGCATCAGAATAAACAAAATGAAGAATTTGGACCCACCACCCTGCAAAAATGAGGACACCATGAAATCAGATCTTCTTTGCCTTTATTGGCTAAAGGAGAATGAATCATGAGATCATTAAGTGATGGCCTTATTGGAGACTCTGCAATGGCAAGTGGTTTTTTGACTGAATTTAGATGCAAAATGAAATAATAATGGTAATAATCATAATTATGCAAGCACTTTGATTTGCTGTCTTTACATCTGAGTCACATGCAGACACATTGGTCCCAGTCAGCTTGTAACTTATCAGAAGCAGAAAGTTACATGAATATAAGATGTGAAAAATAGTAAGAAAGCTAAAATCTGTGGTTTGTTTGCTCTGGTTCACCCGTTACATAACAATCATTTATATTACTCATGGTGAAATACTGATCAGCCTGAACAAGGATGGCAGAATCTGGGATTATTATCAGGGGAACACTTGCACCTTCTCAACATCCCTGCTGTCTGACAAGGAAATCGACTGAAAACACTGGGACCTGCATCAGTGGATCACTGTACATCCCGCATTCATGTTCTTTCTCACCCACCTGGATGACTGGGGGAAGAAAGTACCTCCTTCAATACTGCCAGTTCTCAGCAGTTCTAAAGTCAACAGCCCAGTGGAGCAAGGTTGTGAAGCATCCGTCTTGTGTTACCACCCAAAACTCAGCTTTAAAAACTGTCAGAGAAATCCAAGTCTTTTTCCATAAATGTAATGTATTGATTTTAGTTCCCAGTGTTTTTCAAATAGGCAACTCCATTAAATGTAGATTTCATAAATCAAATGCAGCTTCTCTCTAGACTTCTCAGCTGTGGTTCAGGAAAGCACAGCTACATATTTTTGAAGTCCTATCTCAGCTGGCCTGATGTGTCTTGCTGAGGCCTTTGAAAACTACTGTCAGCACTGTTGTGAATCCTTCGCAGTCCAGCATGGCAACATCATAGTGCAATGATCATTACCCTAAGCTAATTCCGTATTTATAATGCTAAAGAAAACCATGCTAACTTTTGGCGTGTCCACAACGATTTAGCTGGTAAAAAAATCAGTGAAGTTCAAAAAAAAATCTAAAAGTGAGTTAACAGAGCAGTTTTCCTCATACGGACAGCCAGTGCAAAACTGCCTACAGATGTAAAAAGTTTGGTATCAGTGAAGATCTTCTCTGGGCCATCATTCATAGTCACCACCGTAGAAGTATACCATATATCCTGTTAAGCTTACCCTGTTCAGTGTTCTCAAACCCAGCCAGCAAACCAGAGCATTTAAATATTTCTTCTTTAGATAGGACTGTATTGGCTTTTAATGTGATATACATTCTACCATGATACTGTCTTGAAAACAACAGAAACCTTTTCTGAACTGTTCAAATCTTCACATAAGATTTCAAGTTCAGCTTGGTTCATGGTCTGAAACCATTTCTTCAGGTCAGAAAAAGCCTTTGTAGTACAAATAAAATGCCATCATCTTCACATTAATAAATTTAAAAGCTTGGCCTCCCTAAATATAAATGTCAACCATAAGCAATTTTGATAGATGTGATGAACATACCTCATGGTATGTCCAAGTATGCAGAACTCACTCTTTTCACTGAAAATTGCAAATATTCACTCACAAAATTTTGCTTTTGTGCTGCAGGGCTTCATTCTAAATGGAATGTTTTTGAGGGAGGCAGTGATGACTTCTTCACTGAACAGGACTAAACTGATTGTGGGCAAAGCTCTACTGACTGTGTCATTAAAAAAAACATACTAATGATTTTAAGAAGTCATCGAGCATTAAAACATACTCTGTTTTACTCTTTAGGAACCTAATAGTTCTCTATGGTAAGCTGGATGAAGATGGTTCAAAAGAACCAAGTACAAAGAGGATCAAGTGTTAATAGAACACAGTTAGCAAAATGTGTGGTCCTGTAAAAGATAAAATTCATAATATAATAAAATAAATGCTTTTTTTTTTTAAAGAGAAGAAAGAAATCGCAAATTTGCAGCTGACAGTAACTTAAAAAATGAAAGTGCATTGACCCAGTTTTGGGGGTGTCAATAAACACTTGTAATATTTATATGGACTGTCTCAAGAGTGAATTATATGTATACTTTGATATGGGGACAGTATGCTGATGAATCAATTTTATTATTATTTCAATTATTATTATTTAGTAATAATAATTGAAATAAATAGCTGGACTGATTTCTTATTTCCTTAGACAACTGCTTTCTTCAGCTTTCTGCTTATGTAATAAGGGACATACAATTTTTGCTAGAAATGTGACAGAACACAAAAATTAATTCAATTCCTACTTGTACTTGTCGCCTATTAAATTCTTTGGAACTTAGACTGTATTTTATATGTCAATCAAGTAAAATCATTCCCAAGTTTAAAAATACATTTTCTTCTCCTCTTCCTACCTTCGCCCATGCAACATTGAGAAGTCAGCTGCCTTCTTATCCTTCCACAGAACAAACGAGGACTCCTTATGGCTTTCATCTGTTGTTTTTTAACCTTCCATTTAGTATTGCTTTTAAAGGTGAGTTTTGAAACAGTGAATGTTTTGAAGTAAACATGTTCCATAAAACTGTATAATTTAAAAGCTGGGAAAAAATGTAAAAGGCAGGAATTTGGAAGAATATTTTTCTGACATTTTCAGAAGAATGTTTTCCACATTGCATAGTTTGGGACTGCTAAACAAAGACTGCAAATACGGGCTTCAAAGGAGTGCTTAAAGAAAAAAAAAATTAAAAATGTCTATTGAAAAGAGATATATCTATTGTTCTCATTCTGGATATTTTTAAAACTCCTGGGTTTATAATAACTTAGTTAGGTCTGCCATGCTTGGTATAACATCAGCTTGTCACGGGTATTTCTCTGACTTGTGCTTACTGCATTGAAGGTCATTATGAGAGTTCAATGCCTCAAGAATTTTCCACTTTTCTTAAGATGACAATGTTTTGCTTTGCCCACTTTTAACCTCAACTGTTTTCATTCTTTTTCCATGCTGATTTTTTAGCTGGAGAGCTCTTCTTGAACTGTGAAATTTAATTGTACATACAAATAGAAATCTAGAGATTTTTTATGTGGAAGAGTCAACAGAAGGATTGAATAAACAGTTGTTTTTTAGATATGTTTGTTAGGTATGGTAGAACTTTTTAGTTAGCAGGAACCTGAGCAGAAAGAAACCAGTTGCACCTTACTCATAATGGTATAAAGCTAAAACAAACTAAAAAGCCCCGTAACCACTATTTAAACCAGAAGTTAAAAGAAAAACCAGCTGTTGCACAAGAGCAACTATGTGCTGACGGTCTCCAGAGTGGTGTCAAAGCTATTCCTGAGTGTGTCCCTCTAAAAAAAGAGATGAAGAAAATCAACAATGTAAGCAGAATACCTTGTGCATAGAACATGCCACATTAATCAGTGAAATGGAGGCAAAACTTGTTGGTACTTCCTTACCCATGCTGCAAGGCTGGAAAATAAGGAATTATTACAATGCTTGGAATCAAAAAAACAACCCTGCATACCAGGCACCTCAGAGACTTGGACTGGAAAGAGGATAAGCCATGAGATGCTGCACTTTGCCAGGCTTCCACCTTTATAGGAATGCTAGACTAGGGCATAACAGAGAAGGCGTGCCACTGTGTGAAGGGTAATATAAAGCTTAAACTATATTAAAGTGTTAAGATAAAAAAAGAAAAAGCATTATTCCTTCTGGCTAGAAATCTCATCTTATTAATAAGAAATAGAAGTAGCACAGAACTATGTCCTTATCAGAACAACGGTAGTAATCAGGAAATGCTGAGTGAGACTAAAGAAATCTGGGATGATGAATGATTCTGATTACATATCTAGAAATCTTTAAGTACTTGAATGAGATGAGTTGTAAACTTAAATTTTTGTTATGATGAATGGTTTATTTCTAGAACAATGAAGTCTTAGAACCCATAGGAAAAGATTCTACTAAGAATTCGTCTTGAACAGTGCAGGAGGATCCATTTCAAGAGGTATTATTGGGAGCTATGATCCGTAGTAATGACCATGCCAAAATAAGGTTTTGAAGCAGGAAACCTGCCAAACAAATCCAGAATGTGAGTTTTTAATTTCCAAAAAGGAAGAACAATTTATAAAACAAATGGGGGGGGGGGGGGGGGGG
>NW_010392336.1:67663-84291 GCF_000710305.1 Buceros rhinoceros silvestris | reverse complement strand
GGGGGGGGGTGTGGAACTGAAAAAAAAAAAAACCAAATCAAAACAAAAAACCAAAATACTCCCCCAAAAGTGGAAGTCCAATAAAATGAATGTTGCATGTCATAAAGCAAAATGACTAAAAGACTTCAAAATCCTGCATTAGATTGGTAGCTTAGAATTAAAGCTAAGGCTGCTATCATAGAGACAAGGTCAGCATCTAAGAAATTTAAAAAATACCAAATATGAAGAACAGCAGAGCCAATAAAATATGGAGAACATATGTAAGCAGGAAATTAAGAAAACTCAAAAAGAATTTGAAAAGCACCTGACAAAATGTGCTCACATGGGTAATAAAACTTTCTCTAAGCGCATCAAAAGCAGATCTGACTGATAAGGAATTGATGAGACCACATAGTCACAAAATTATGAGAAAATACTCAGGTATGATAAGACTATAGCATGTAAGCTCAATGAATTATTTCACTTGGTCTTTACTTCTGAAAACACTGGACAGAATCCCCCATCTGAAACCCTTTTGCAGTATATAGGTCAAAGGAATTCAATCACTTCTAAAAAATATATAGGATACGTTAAGCAAAATAGACAAATTAGATGTTCATAAGTCAGCAGGATCAGATGATATTTCACCGTGCTGTGTAACCCGTCATTATGAGGCCACTGCACGTACCGGGCACAAGATTGTCAAGGTGACTCCTAACTATGTGAAGTGTTAAGATCGTAGGGATTACAAGAGCAATGAGTCTGACTTCCATCCTTGGTAAGATGGTTGAGTCTATAATATAAAAATAAGATCTTTGAACACATCAGTAAACACAAACTATTGGGGAACATTCATTTTATCTACAGTAAAGGGAAATACTTCTGCACTGGCCTGCTGCAGCTCTGTAGGAATAACAGTTAGCATGGGTATAAATAAGATAAAGTTGACCCAGTGTATTTGGATATTCGAAAAGCCTTTGACTTGACCAAAGGCTGTTAAAGAAATTAAATTATTACAGGGTTGGTAAAAAGTTTCCTTTATGCACTGAAAGTTGGTTAAAAGATAGAAAGGATAGGATAGGATTTAACTGCTGATTTTCAGGATGGGGAAGGGTATGCAAAAAAGACTTATACGTAGCTGCTGTGATCAGTTTTAATCATCATCTTAGAGATTTGGAGAAGAAAGAATAATGAATCTGCAAATATGTGGCTGACACTAATGCCTTTAAGGAGAAGAATGCTGAGTGGGGATATTTATCTAGGTTTACAAAATCTGAAAGTGAATATTAAACTGTTATTTACTAAGTTGAAAAATTAGAACTAAGGGTTCTTTAAATTAAAGGAGGTAATTTTTAAGTAGATCAAAGACAGTCTTCTTAAACCAGCAGGTAGTAAATTTCCAGAGCTTGCTGATCTAGGAACTTGTAGATGGAGGCAGTCAGTAAGTTCAAAGAGATTCAGATGTTAACTTACTAAAAGGTCTAAGCAACAGTGCACTGTTTAAAACAGCTGTGGATAATGACAGAGGCTGGACTATGGAAAGCAGCCAAATTCATGTTCTTTCACTAAACATCTCCTGCTACTAGTGTTGGTGACACTACCACCTGGCGAGATGGGCTACTGGTCTAGCCCAGAAGGAAGAACATCATACATTCTTGTGTTTTTAATTCAAGTTTGGAGTCACTTTCGTGATCACCTCCAAATTCCTCTTTACGTCCTGCAATACCTGCCTAGGTTTCTGCCATGAGGTCCCTGTATAAACATTGACAAACAATTGTTACGCAGATGGACCGCAAGGACAGTCATGGCTCTGATATCTTCTTTAAAAACTTTACCAAGGTGTTTTAGTCATTAATCCTGCTGCAAGTGATGATATGTCCATGGTTTTGCCCCTCACTCTCTATGCGTCTCAATCTCAGTTTACTTGAGTAATGTTTTGGTAGTTTCTTAGTCCAGGTCTTCCATAGAATGTAAGATTTCCTTTTATCATTTCTACTTCAGACTATTTGCATGTTGCCATCTGATTTTGAAGCTCTCCATCATTATTCTCAAGATTATAACAATCACACAGGAAACTATGTTGAAGGTCATCAAAAACCTATGTAAGCTAATGTGGTCTCATGACTTCAGGCCTCATGATATGATTTTGCAGTGATTAATAGAATAATACAGTTATTTGCAGTGTCAAGATCCATCTATAAGGAAATAATTGTAGCTTCTTTAGGACAGTGTCAATCTTTAGCACTTCACTTTTTCTGAGACTGATTTGAAATTATAAGCTCAACTGACAAAATTGAATACAATGAAATAAGTATTTTTTATTATTATTGGCCAGGGAGTTACTGGAACCAAGCACAATTGAATACATAATAGAGGTATGCTCTGCAAGTAGTTTGCTTTCACCATAATTAATCAGGTTAAATTAATACCAATGTGCCTTACCTCTGAAGACACAAAGACAAAAGTTTATGAATGTGTATGAGTGAATCTGAAACATGCTTAAAAACACAGAAACAAATCCAACATGGTACACCTATTTCACGGGAGTCCTTTAAAATAACTCATAACAGGTTTATTGATTGCTTATTTTAATAATATATGAAGAACAGAAGGTGTAGGGCTTTTAATAGACTCAGAAAAATCTCAAACTGATTGTTCTCTGGATCTTTGTGAAGTGTTGGCTTCTATCTTTATCTCTTCTTTTCTGTGCTCATTGCTGCATCTGCACTTTTCACTTCCATCCACATATAAAGCTTTTCAGAAAGCCTAGATGCAAAGTTGTATGGAAATACTATAAAAAGTAATGTCTGATCTGGAACTCAAGTGTGGTTTTTCAGCACCAAGAAATTCAAATTAGTGTGGATAATCTCATCCCCAACCCTATTCCCACACCCACTCCCCGAAAAATAGCCATAGGCATCAATCTTGCTTCGACAAAAGCAAACTGAGTGACTAAATACAGTTTTCCATGCCCTACTTCTATAATTCCAGCCTTCTAAAATAGAATCCAGAATCAAATGCTGTTCCAAATCAAACCTCAAAAAATGTTGAGGCTCCTTTATTAATAGGATTTCCATTTTACCATATTTCTTAGAAGATACTATATGGTTATATTTTGCTTTGTGTTTCTAGGTTAGATTGACTCTTCCAGGAAATGTGAGTTTAACGCACATTTACTGAGGAAATGATACATCCTTGTCCAGGCTGTCAGAAGCCTGGCAGCCCACACAGAAAATTAGCTTTAATTAGGATGACAGTAGTCCAGGAGTCACAGAAAATTCCAAAATCCTTCATTTTCATCTGGACCACATGTATAGGAGAAGGTAGATTTGGTGAGCCCTGGGTATACCCTTGCTGCAGTCATCCAACACTGTGCTACCACAATTTTCTTACAAGCCTTCATTTGGAGTGCCAAATTCTTGACATAAACAAGAAAGTATCTTGTAGTCATAGTCACAGCAGGCCTGTTGGGCTCTTGTTCTTGTGTGCGAATCATCCTAATGTATAACTAAGTATAACTTTCTTTTCATCTTCATTATTTTAATTTTCTTTTCTTTTCCCCTAACCCCCTCAACTCACCCCACCCCCACCCTACCCTGGGCATACAGGTGGAAAATAAACCCAGCACAAATTGACCTAGTCAATACCAACATTCTCTAGGCTGAGATACTAAGCTGTTAATGTTGTACCATGCTGCATATCGCTGTTTAATCAAAAACTATCATGAATCTGATCACCTCCTGACCAATGTCTAGGGTGAAGAAGCATAAAATGCAAACCCGAAGTCTAATGTACCCAAAAACGTGTAATTTAAGACTGCTTATCTTATCAAGGAAATGAAATATAGTCTGCTTTTCATTTGTTTTACCAATTTATATTTTGAAAAACAGCCTTCAGCAGCCTTTGAGATAGATGAACTTATGGAGTGTGTCTGTAGATTACGAAAGTTCAGGTTTGTCATTCTACTGTAATTATAATAACATCATATTCTGTTCAGCCTGCACCCAAGATACAGCTTTAACTTAAAGAGGCTACTCTGTCTCTTTTTTTATATATTAAAAGCATCAGTCAAATTAACAAAGATGTCAGAGCAGATGAAATCCCTGCAGCTGTATTGAGCTCTGAAAAAGGTTTTTTTACAGGTGTGCTGTAACCTCCTTACTTTAAAAATATCGATTATTTCCATTTCAATGATGTGGTCTTTGATATTTTCAATGATAAAATAATGCTCAGTACTTTTAGAAATAGCATTAAATTATTGTGATACAGCAATTATCTATATTTTGTTAAAGTCAAGGTTTATTTTAACAACTAAATTATTTCAAGTATGGCCAGCTCCAGCACTCCACTGGAAATCTTATATAGGAGTTATACGAACTTCCTGCATTTGCATTAATGTACATTTTCCTGATTCTCTTTTGTCCAAAGGAAAGCGATGAAACAATGACAGCAATGATTTTCTAGCATACAATGAATAGGTTAGAATACTAAAGAGAAAACACTCAAGTTTAAGCTGAAGAAGGCAGAGTTTAAACACAAGAGTTGACGAAATATGCCTGCGCCCTTTGCTCAGAACCAATCCAGGTAATTTACAATGCCAGATGAAGGCCACTCTCACTCCTGAACTTTACCACAGTCCTTCACAGGCATTTTCTTGTGTATAAAAAGAAGTAGATAAAACTAAAAAGCCATCAGTTTCTTAATATTCATACAGATGGTTTGAAGACAAGGATAGATGTAAAAAAACTACTACATTTTTGGAGAAAATAGGATGAAGGAGAGAAATTTTGTGTCATAACCTGTTACTCTGTCTGAAATGGTGGACTACTGCTTAGAGTACTTCCATTGCTTTGTCTGCTTCCATCATTTCTTTTTATGAGAATATATTGTTTACAAAGAAAATAAATTCTCTCTCAGAAGAGTGTGTTTGTTGGTTTGGTTTTTTTTAAAGCTAGGATTCATTGCAAATATCTTCAAAAATTTTAACTCATTAGTCCTGGTTATCCATCCTTGAGAGAAAGACCTATTGACACGAAAACACATCGTATATTGACACAACATATGCAAGCAAAATCCTTTGTCAAAATTTTCTTGGAACTCCTGGAAATGTGAATAGTTTTATGTGATGTCAACTTCTAAAGCACAGCAAAGAGTCCTTTAAATTATAGAGACTAAAACCCCAAAGTAGCTCAATCTTTTGACCTATAACTCAACATCAAGGAAATAGAATTATATTAACTGGGTAATCCTCTGTCAAACAGATAAATTTCTTTATTTCCATGGATGCTAATGGAACTTGGAAGAAGTGTTCCCTCTATCACCTTGGCCAGTTCCATCATTTTAAAATCAAATTGCACAACATTTTATAATTTCTTTGGGTACATATGACTATGAAGACAAGAATAATTAAGTTAGAGCAATTATCTGTAATTTACAAGTAACTACTATGCCTTACAGATCACAGGTATTTACTGACTTGTATTTCACGAGTGCAATATTCCTATGGCAACATGGTAGGTTGTTAAAAGATGTGAATCTGACCTTATTTTTCTTCATAAAGGAGATCTACTTAGAATATTCATGTAAACAGCCCCTAATTTACTTGGTTCTGCTATCCAAGCTGACAAGCAGATACGTGTTTATAGAAGGACAAAATAAAAATGTACTGAGAACACAGTGATGACAATTATGGAACAGAACCTGTGAAAAGGAAAAGTTCCTGTCTGAGGAGTGAGCATACATGTACACACATCTACACTGACAGCCACACGTGGATCTTTGCAAGTGCAGTATGGAAAGGTCAACAGAGGAAATTTGCTATGATTTTATCATTTCCTCTTTATAGCGACAATTAGCGTCAAAATCTTTATTTCTCTCAAATGTAAGTTGCTATCCTCTCCTGGCCACTAAGAAACAGATAATAGACATAAAGGTCTTGGTAGTTTCTTCTTATGATAGAAATAAAGGAAGGGTTTATTTTTCTTTGTTTTGTTTGGTAGTTTTTCTTCTATCAAGCTGGCTAGTATTATTTGTTAACTCTGTGATGTTCAGCTCATCTATATGCATGTTCCAGATCCTGATCTATATGCCTGTACCATATATTGTCATCTTTTGATGTTTTTCTAGTATAAATTATAAATTATGACTGTAGAGTACTCAGTCAAAATTAGATTATTTTGATCTTCATGGGAACCACACATTTTATTTGGTCACAAATATCATGTTCTACTTACTGTGATACAAAATGAAGATTGTTTCTTTGTTACTAAAATGTACATTTTCCGACAGTCCAAAGCTAGGAAACAGGTAAATCAGCAGAGTTACTCAGACTCTGACAAGACACCAGTCTAGCGAGACAATTTTATACATGAGATGAAAGAATCTGCCCATGGTTAGTGCACTTTTCCAATTTTGTAGCTGAAGTTCCTTTTTTTAATTTTAAATAAACAATTTTGCAAGCCCACTGGATCATGTAGTTTTAAAATTTTACGCAATTCTAAATTCATGAAGCTTTTCCAACATAAATTCTGCTCTGTTATCATTGAAAGTCTTCTCTGGCATAACAATTAAAAACCAAATGCAAAACACTTTCTTGGCATTTGCTTATGATGCCAGATATGGCTGTGTTTGTACAGAGGCTGAAAAATATCTACACAAAAGCAAGTTCTTGAGTTCCTTATTTAATTTTTAATGAATTATTACCTAAATTTTTAAAATTTTCCCAACCACGTAATTTGTAAATCAGTTTCTGAAGTTGGAGAATACAAAGTTTAACAATCCCTGTCAGAACGCATTGCTATTGCTACTTCAAAATGTTATGAAGTCTGGCACTTCTTATGAAATAGTGGATGAGTCAAAACCTTCCTCCTTTGACATCATTCTGCAATTACACCGCACTTTGAATATGTAATAATATCATGATTACTGAAGGTAATTGGGACAAAGGGTTGAGGTTTTCAGTAACTTCTGTTAGTATATATAACTTCTGTAGTACGTGACATGTCCTTGAGCTTATATATATAATTTCATTTAATACACAATAAAAAAACTTAAAAATAAAATTTCAAAATTTTTTATTCAGTAATGTCGTGTGATAAAAGTATTGAAATGCCTTGATTTTGTGTCACAGAAGAATTGGTGTCCAAATATATTCTCTTTGCAATGCAATTCTATTCTCCTGCTGAGCGTGATTAGAGTGCTCCCTTTGAGAAGCTGTGTGGCAGAAGGCAAAAGAAATCAGATTGCTGAGTTTCTCCCTCCTTTGAAATGTTTCCCTCAACTAGTATAACACATATACTTAAACCTGAAGTTTACACTGGAAAGCAGTAATCATATGTCAGGGCTTTCCTGACTCCACCAGCTTCAAAAGAGAACAAAGCCTATAAAGTGTGACATTGTCACCAAAACTCCATGACAAAATTACAGCCACACGTAGAAATGCAGCACTGCCTGTCTATCATTTGACATAAATATCAAACCAGTACATTTTAAAGATTCTGAGATTAATGACAAAAAACCAACAAAAGTTGTAAAGTCTGAAGTTAAGGATGAGATTTCACCTATAATTTGCAGCTGCTTTGTCTTCTCCTGCTATCCCATGAAAACTGAGTGGCAAGGTGTATGTGTATGTTGATGTCCAAGAACAGTATGCAGCCTAACATCACAGAACTGTACATACTAGATGTGAGAAAAGATCATGCAACTTCTCTTCTCTACAAGAAGAAACAGTGTGGCTTTATTTAGTTTACCAATGAATATAAATACAGAGATTTCAGAAATTACCTTTAGGCATTCTCACGATTGCCATTTTCTATTTAGGTTACTCTAAACACTGCTAATAAAATGCTGTAACTATTCTACTTCTTGCATATTATTTTCTTTGCCATCATAATAAAAATTCAGATTAAAAAAGAATTCAGTTCTTTCAGGATAAGTATTGGGGGCGGAAAGATAATTTAGGGAGAAGAAATTAAACTTGGTGCTCTCTCCATTTTTTCTTGATGGATGGATTTTTTTTTTTTTCTGGTTTTGAGTGGATACTTGGTGGTGGAAGTTGTGCTTTTGAGAAAGGTTTCCTTAAATATTATAGATTTGCCTGAATTCTTTTCAGAAGAAATGGGAGTGCAAGAAAAGGTCCCCACTTAAAGCTGACAGGCTGATTGTACAGTCCAGCACAGGGCATATTACAGTGATGAGGCATTCGGAACCATCTGACAACCTGTTTTCGATCACGGACAGAGACACAAAAGTGGGAACACCGATGCATGTACCACAGCAGAAGGGAGCAAAATACAGACCCTATTGATGAGTTTATCCTGTGTGTACTGGAGAGAAAGAGTTACTACACTCCCAGACCCACAGAACACTCTAAATAAAATTACTCCTGCACAAAAGCTCTTTCTGAGATAATATCACTGTCTTTTGGGCTCTTGACAGCTTTAAAGGCCGCTACTAACACCTCCTCTGCAATTTACTCCTCTCCATCTCGTAAGTGTCAGGGAATCAGTTCAAGCAAAACTCCCATTAAAGTAAATGAAAGTTGTGCCTGCATAAAGGGTAAGTGAAAACTGAACAAGGTTCTCTTGGTTTGGCCTCAGGAGCTGTGGGGCAGCCTGAGAGACAAAGGATATGCCCAATAAACAGCTCTCTAGGTCAGGTACTTCTCTGGTCCATTAGGTTAAAGTTCTTGAGAAGAGGGACGTTAATAGTACTATGTTCTCTTAACTATTCATAAAGATGGATAATAAACCTATGATAGTTATACCTTGGGGACTTATAAAGACACACATAGCAACACTTCAGCCTGCAGTCATGAGGAAATGCTTTTCCAATTCTGATTTCCATTTAGAAATTTTGACAATTACATACTTTCTCCGTATTTAACAGTGATAAAAATAGTTCACTCTTTTCAGATACATGCAATGCAAAGTAGATTATTTGAGTATGATATACTGTTAGGCTTAGTTTAGAGGGAATGAGAAGCATAAAAATTAAATAGCATATCAATAGATTGTTTTCTCAGTTACCTGTCTCAGGAGAACCTAGAACCCAACAACACATCAGCTCAGGTAAAGCCAAGGGTGCTTGACTGAGGAAGAAGATTTCCTGAACAGCAGTAAATTTTCCTGTAAAGTGAATGAATTAATGATTTTCCTATTAATAATATTTGTATTTGAATGAATAGGAATGTGTGAATCGTAGCCATTCTTTTGGCATACTTTGATTTTCCTGCTTTCATCACCCTAGGAACAGCACAGAAACTCCTCCCTCTCCAGCCCAAAATAAACAAGCAAACACAAACAAATGGATTGCCACATTTATTTCTGCATTACATGGAATGTTTATACAGAGTTCATTTTCAGAAATATTTGTAGCACCTACCTGATACATATGTGGTTTGCAAACATCGTTATTCATGTACTTTAATACATTTATGGGGTACTTCTGTATACTACGGTAAGGCAGGCAATATAAGAAAATCAGTAGAATGAAACTTGCTCTGTTGAATTGTTACTGAGGCTACCAATACTGCATTCATCGTAAAATTCCATTGTGTTTGGATGATAAATTTCTGAACCAGGAACATCTTCACAGAAGGAGAGCCAAAGAAATTGGACAGCTCTTTTGCAGAACAGAAGCCAAAGTATCGATTTTTTTGTGTGTTGCATTTTACACACTTCTCACCTATACATGGATAAATAAGTAGGAAATTCTGTCAAAATAAACTCATAAAAGTATTTCCAAAGAATAAGCAGTTACTAAAACTTCGAATACTTTACTTTCAGGACCAGGAGATGCTAACAGTATATTAAGGTTCTTGAGAATGGCCTAGAGAACAGAGGATTAATTAATAATTAGCTATACCTTTCTTGTCCACATTCAGGGGCTAAAATTCAGACATTTTAAATGGGTCTCCAGCCACAGGCTAGGAAGCATTGCCAGAATTCTACATATGGTACTGCTGTACATGGAACTAAGGTGTGTCTTTTTCTCAGATTCCCTTGCATAGACTTCTCTCTTATTAAAGTTATAGTTAATATGGAAGTTAAAATACAAACAGAATTTAATCCAAAGGAAAATAAAATAAAAGAAAAAACAAACAAACAAACAAAAAAAAAACAACCAGAAAGGATTTTTTTGGGTGCAAACTGCCCCCACCGATGTCTGGGGTAATTTACTTTTTTGTTCTGGGTGTTTTGGTTTAGTTTTTTGGTTTGTTTGGGGTTTTTTGCTTGGTTGTTTTTTTAGGGAAAAGAAAGGAGAAGGAAAAACATCAACAGAAACTAAGAGCTTTGCAAAAGTTGAGGAAAACAAAAATTGCATCTTAAATCACGTGCCAGATTTTAGCATGGAGCAAATTGCCATGCTGCAGTCTTAGGAGGAATGGAAACACACAGAAGACCTTTCACCATATCACTGCTGTATTTAGACAGGTCAACAGTGCATTGAATTAATGGAGGGTGACACTTTCCAGTTTTTGTGGTGAGAAAATGTCATCGCAGCAAATACAGAGACCTCAACAAAATTGCACAAAAACCTGCATTAGGAATGAACGGAGACCAGTCCATTTTGCAAATTCATCGTCAGATGAATCTCTACTGTCACAGTCCAAATTTCCAGCTGACCTACTACTGGCAAACAGATATTTCACGGATATTGTCAGCTACCATCACACATGGAAGTGGGTGCTTATAAATTTTTTTCAGATTTGCAAATCTCCTCTGACAGTACGTGTTTTCTTCTTTGCTTTTTCTATTCAGGCTTGGGTTGAAATACAGCTAGAAAAAATCCTCATAAGCATCGTAGAATTGTTTGAATTGTAAATCAGATATTGCCCAATGAGGACCTGTAAATTATTTGGGATTAGTTTTAGAGTATCCTAAAATGTTGCTCTGAGAACAAGTTGCATTTTGACAAAAAAATACTTTTTTTTTCTTGTTCGGAATTTAGAATATAGATCAATTTTTACACTAAAGCAAATGTTTGTCTTACATCCTTTTCATGCACTAATACCATTATTTGCACTGTTAATTTTATTTATGCATATTAGCCTTTGGTCCGCGCTGGTACATTAAGAGAATGAACAACGCCATGTTTTGACTTTTTCATGTGCATTGTACATACGACATGGACATGAACCTGGTGGAGCGGATCTAGATGAGGACCACAGAAATTATCACAGGGATGGATGACCTCTCGGATGAGGACAGGCTGAGGGAGCTGGGATTGTTCAGCCTTCAGAAGAGAAGGCTCTGGCTTTCCATTGTGGCTTTCCAGTACTTAAAGGGAGCTTCTAAGACGGGGACAGTCTTTTTAGCAAGGCCTCTTGTGCCAAGACAAGGTGTGATGGTTTTAAACTAAAAGAGGGGAGGTTCAGGCTAGATATGAGGAAGAAATTTTTTACAGTGAAACACTGGCACAGGTATGTGGTAGATGTCCCATCCCTGGAATCATTCCAGGTCAGGTTGAATGGAGCTCTGAGCACCCTGCTCTAGTTAAAGATGTCCCTGCTCACTGCAGGGGGCATTAGACTAGATGACTTTTGAAGGTCCCTTCCGACGCAAAGCATTCTATGATTCTGTGATTTTACATGACAACATCTTGGACCTACTATCCAGTGACTTTGAGGAATATGAGTTTGGTAAAGACAATGATTTTTTTCTCTCCATTTCTCAGCACACAGTTCAGGAAACAAGTTGAAGAACAGGAAAGGATTGGGTCTACAAGAAAGTGGAGAGTGTGAAGAATAACAGAAATAACACACTAAATAAAATAGCATGTAAGAGCTTTCTAGATGAAAACTCTGCTGAGGTCTTCCTTTAAGTGCAATGAATACCCAGGGTTATGCCTAGATTTTATAACTAAATTCTAATCGTCCAAACCCATATGACTCATAGTGTTACTGAAAATTCAGAAGAAAAACTCCTTAATACCAATGTAGCATTATCAAGCAGCATTTTCTTTATCTTATCAGTGCCGGGTGCAAGGAGGATCTCTTCGTCAAATCATGCACACCAAAGCTTATATCACCCGATTACATACATATTCACTATTTACCCCAAATAATCATGCATATTCAAAAACTGATTAATAATTTTGCATAGCTCTTACGCATGTGGCTTGAGCTTAAGAAGGTCCAGTTTGTGGACTCTGTCATGTCCTACCAGTCGCCGAGAAATAGCATTTGAAGATTTTCATGGGAACTCTCCCGCATATGGTGGATAATTGGTGTTATCAGAGTTTATTGTGATTTACGCAGGTTTCAATAAGTCTTCAAACAGCTTAGCTCACCTTTTCTCTTCTGTTTTGTCTTCTTCTGTGTGGACTTGCAGTTTAGATTTTTCTCATTCCTTTCCCAGACTGCCAAGGTTTTTGTATCTATTGTACAGACTAGTATTTACACAGTAACATAACAATAGTTCTGCTGAAATCAGCGATTGATCCTTTTTATAATTTGTATCTTCTTATCATCACTGAGGAATGGAATGATGAACCTGACTGCATCATTCTCTTCAGTCACCATTGGTGTAGGTTTGAGAATTACTTTTCTCTCAGTGATGATGACAAAACATCTATCCGCTAGCTCATACTCATACATATTGGCAAAAGTTAGTCCTATTTTCTGTCTCACTAAGCCAGTGTAGATAAGCTCAAAATGTACAGTACATTCAGGGAGGGCGAAGTGATAGCGGAAGCTGAAAGGAACTTTGATCATATACATTTTTTCCCCCATGATCCAGAGTAAGACATTGTTCAGAAATTAATGACAAAGGCATTATTGTTATGGGAAAATTCCGAACAGTTTTCTGCAACACTAGAAGATACACTTCATGGCCAAGGAAGAACAATTTTTTAATTGTTAACATAATTCCAATTCCCAGCCTTAATTTCTAAAGAATTTTTCACTGATCGGGAAACTTCATTTTCTTTCCTTTTCACATATTCAGTAAATGGAATGCTCTGCTGTAGACTCCTAATTATATCTCCTTCCACCTTTCATCCTAGTTACTTGCTTAGGCTGAGATCATCTGGGTGCTTCATTTAGAACGACTTTCTCAATTTAAACTCAAATATTCTTTTAGCTCTTACCAAAGGCATTATATTAATGGCTAATCATTTATTATTTCCAGATGTAGTTCCTTTCTATCTACACCCAGGTACTGCTCAGCTGTGTTTGAAGTTAAGCAATCTATTCACACACACTAAAGAGAAAGAGAAAAAAAAAACCAAGTTGAGAAATGTTCCTAGCAGCTGAACTGTAGACTCATAAATTCTTCACTCTAATGTTTACATACATCTGAATGGCTCCAATTGCTACCAGCCAGGGGTCTGGGTGTTCCGCTTGCCACATAGAAATCTGAAACCTGTAACAATTTCATAAACAATGGTCCCTAACCAAGAGCATATGCTCACCAGTCCACTATGTAAAGAATTAAATATTCAGGGAACATAAAGGAGGGGACAAGGGGCAGATGGATAAAGAGAAGAACACTGCGTGTTTTGTTTAATGAGGTAGGATTGTCAGTTAAATATCATTATTGTTGTTCTACTTCAGCTTTTGCACCCTCAATGTTTTACCTAAAATAAGATTCCATTTTTGTGTCCGTCTGTAGCTATCTGCTGCGAAATATTTATGCTAAACAAACATGCACTATAAAATCTGCCTTTATTGCTGTTTACCTAGTTTGCTTACTTTTTCTCCAATGAATTTTGAAGCTTACAAGGCAATTTGTCACAGCAGTAGACCATAGAATATCCTCCTCCATACTACATAAAAATTAGAGTCCAAAACCAATGTTTAAACTCATTTTCCAGACTTATTAACCAATGAAAGTTTCCTTCCCCACAGCTTAAACTATCTCCAGCTATTCGGATTCCACAATTTCCCTTGGGAAACTATTCCACAATCTAATAGATTGCACTATAAGGGAATTCTTTTGGTATAATTGAGACCACATTTGCTTAATTTATGTTCTTTAGCTTGGAAAATTCACAGATTTGATTGTTGGTTGGCGGGTGGTGGTGGGGTTAATCCTGTGGCTACGTCATGCTTTCACACTGTACTTGAAGTTCAGCTCAAAAAGAGGAAAACTAATTGCAAAGCATGGCATCTTTGTGTGTGTGTGTGTGTATGAAATAAGATGAAAGGATTTGGTCTTTGATGACTTCCTTTGTTACTGTTTGAAAACTATGTTGGCTTTTCTCCTCAGGAAGGGAACCCTCAGAATCTCTATGGCTTTGGTGGGATGATTACATCTGAGAAACACTGAGGTGATTTGACTCATTTTATCCTTCTATCACTGTTGTACAAGCAACATCATGTTCATTTGAATGTTTTCATGACTTAACCTATCAAGTGAATTTTACTGTAATTCAGTGTATTTAAATGGAGAATGTAAATCCAGAGCTCTGAATAATGACTGTTTAAGAGCATAGATAGTTTAGCAGTTAAATATCAGACTAGCTAATACTGCAATGTAAAGATTCAAAATCAGTACCAAAAAAACTCCCAATTTTACCCCATTCTGTTCTTCAGATGTGCTTTGATGATGCACAAATGCCTAAACTACTTCTATTCAGTGTCTGAAGTGTAACTGTGGAAATCATTCTTACCTAAAAGGTACACATATCCACCCAGAAGCACATTTACAAACATAAGTTCTAAGAGTAGACATATTTAAATGTTTCAAGTGTTTGGCTGGGCAAAAATAAAATTCAAAAGGGAAAAAAAAGCAGAAAAAATAGATAGATGTATTTTTTTCCTTTTGCTTTAGTTTGATGTGATTGGTCTTGCTTATATCAAGCCATTCTATCAGTTTTATCACTTGGCCTGTCCTACCATCTTCATCATCAAAACCATACCCTTCTGCTGACCCATGAGCCCTGCTCGGTCTCATTATGGTTGTACTACAAGTTTTGGATATACCTTGCTGGACTTGTAACATTTGATGGCTCCTAATGGATGGGTCTTGACAAACACTTTGTGGAAGATATTTCAAGAAGGGTTCAGCAAGAAAGAAAGGAATGTGGATACAAGGATTAGGAATACAGAGAGCTTAAAGAAAAATGAGACATTGTCATCTTATCTTCTCAGCAGTAGCTTCTTCAAAGAAACAGCTGAAAAGAAAACTTGCTAAAAATACTACTGACAGTCAGCATGCAAAGAAACCTGCTGGGTCATGCTACGCTGCAGCAGAATGCTGCGTACAGTGTTCTGAACTACATGAGAAATAAAAACTTGTCTCTTTTGATTCCTTCATGGTTTCTTAGTTTGAGCAGTCTTATATACTGATACCATCATATTTCTTCTCCCAGAATGTCACAGGGACTCTTGGAAGCACATTCAGGCTCGCCTTTGTACTAAACATGGACAGCACTTATACTGGAAACCCTTGATAATACATTGATATCTACACACCTTTTGTGATGTGTATGGCATCAACATTACAATATTTTTATATATTATGGTATGAAATAGAAATGAAGAAACGTAGCTTTGATGATTTGAAATAATTAAATACGGGGAAGAGATTAATTAGCTAAATAAAACACAGATCAAATCAGGAATACAGTTCTGTATGGGACAACAGTCAGTCTGTCCTATTTCTCAGGGCTGTAACAATGAACAATGAGTTAATGCAGAACAGTCTACATGACATGTATTTCATATGCCACTAGGTATCACATGCAAAAAACGACATTATCCAGAATTCTTTTATGAACTTCAGATAGTTAATAAAAGACCAACCCCCCTGACTATTTTGTCATGAAATTATGGAGAAGGAGCCATCTTTTGCCACTTGTTAACTGACATTATCAATGTCATTTCTAAATTCCATCAGGGGCATTTTTATTTGGGGAAATTCCTAGATTATTTTTGTTCTTATATAAGAAAGCTAAAGAAGAAACAGTACTGTAAGCAATTCAGGATAAGAAAATGCCTTCCTAAAACCAGCTTTGATGATTGAAATAGTTATATAAGCAAGATTCATTCAGCTGAGCTACAATTTAGTCCATAGACACAGTCTAACTTACATCATCCTTTTTTCTTGTCTATAAACTGCACAAATTTGCTTTCTCTGGCCACTTTGTGAAAAGGCAGATAGTCTTAAATTACAAGACTGAAGACTCCTGTGTATACCACGTGCACATTGTTTGATCTCAGACAGGTCTTTTAATATTGTTACAACTCGATAATCTTGCACATAGATGAAGAATAATTCTATTTTTTCTCATTGTGAGGAAAATATTCACTGGATAGAGACCTTGTAAGATTCTATCAAAATTCATCTGAAGTTTCCGTGTGTTACCGTGGTGTTGAGTAATTTAACAGAAATTGTTTACATGTGTAAGGCTAAACATTATTTTTTTTCTAGATATATACACAGCTTGTTAAATGCAATCAGGTGTATGTGGAAAGTAATAAGCCTATAGTGTAATGTCAGATGACTTTATCATGTCTTAATATATCTAGCATCAACTTCTATGTTGCTGAACATACTTAAACAGTTGTAAATTTAGCAATGCTCCGAAATAGCATAATTTTGTTCTTTGATCAAGCGTTAAAGGAGCAAGTATAAATTGACAGATGCCAGTTTAAAGGCCCATTGAACAGTTGAGAGTAATATTACGTAGTATTCCTTGATAAC
>NW_010392336.1:63177-67605 GCF_000710305.1 Buceros rhinoceros silvestris | reverse complement strand
CAACTGCGGCCGCATCCTTCCCGGGCCGCGAGCAGCTGGGCTGGAGGGGAGAGGGGAGAGGAAGGTTCAGATTGTTATGAGAAAAGAATACCTATAGACTACTGTTTGGTTTTGGGTTTTTTTTTAATTATCTCACTTTGTGAGGTGATAGGAAAAGAATACAGTGGTTTTAGGAACAATATAGGGTAGGGGAAGAGAAAGAGATGGTTGTGGTTTGTTCCTAGTCTTCCTGCTATTACGAGCAATTTACTTTGTTTATCCAAAGCAGCCTGTTGTAATTCGCTTAAAATACTGCTAACATTTGAAATAACTCACACGTTCCCACTTCACATTGCCAAATATGATCACTGTTGTCTCATGATTGGCACAGATGAACTCATCGAGCTTTTGTCTTTCTTGCTATAGTGCCAGGGATTGGTCTCCCAAGGGAAGAAGGTCTCATTTCTATGCCCTAGATGCACAGCTTTGCTGAGATTTGCAGTTTTGTAGTCTGGGTAACCCCAAGAATTTGCATCAAAGATAGCTTGGATGCCTGCTGTTAATGATCAGGCATCTCATTGCATAGCTTGTGTGACTTCAAAAAAAGAATGTCCTAATTAATTAAACTTTAAATTTACATTCTTGTCTACACTGATCTGATTTTTCCTTCTCTAACTTGCTTTCATTTTTTTCTTACTAGTTCCAAATTAAGCTTTTATTTCTTTCAATATGTAGTGATATTATCTTTTGATCTAATCAGTCTAGTCCCATAGTAACTAACAGAACAATAAAACTGGGAGGATTGAATCTCCTATAGCTTATACATAAATGCATATGTTCACTACAAAGACTTTTATTAGAAATTGCAATGGCAGATGAGACCATAGTTTTATCTCATTATTTCATGGATGAGTGTCAAATCTAAGTTACAAGTCACGCTTTAGCACATAGCTGTCATTGAAAATGTTGTATGTTTTGCTGTGTAGGATAACTCCATGACCTGTCTGCAGAACTCCTGTCGTGGTTTTATGAGCTATTGGTGTGACAAAGACCACATTCTGAAAATTACCTTCTCATTGGAACGGTTGGACTCCATGATCATAAAGGTCTTGTCCAACCAGATGGTTCTATGATTCTGTGACTCTATATTATGAAAATCTTTTCTTATGGAGTATCACTAAGGATGGAAGAGAGAAGTGAGAAGATTTGATTAAACTGAATCTTGATCTGAGAAAAAAATGTCACTCCCTACAAATATATATATACACAGACATATGCTTATGCAAAATGTATCTCTACATGACAATATTACATTTTGTTCTCTTATAAGGAAAACTCCCTGAGTTTTCCAGATCCATTTTGAAAACTTAAGCCTTCTTTAGTTCTGATCTGCTTATTTCCCAAGAATACTAAGAATGTTTTTTCTCCTTTTCTTGTAGATGTTTGCAGGAACTCTGCTTATATATGGCATCAGGAGAAGGGTAACCCAACCCCAATCCTATTGTTTTAAATAAAAAGAAAAGAAAAAACTGATATAAACTGCCTAAAGATGCTGCGGAATTTCTTTAGTTCAGATATTTAAGACTATCAGGGATGGTTTATGTATATTACATTAGACATTTGGGTATAACAGATCAAATTTCTTCTTGAACAACCTTCAACTTTATAATCTATAATTTGTCAGTCTCTTATAGCAATTAGCAAATTTAAAAATTTTTCTTTTTATATTTCAGATTAAAAAAAAATCTGAGTAGACCTTTTGTTCTGACATTTGTAAACAATTTCACAGTCTTGCTCATATCTTTAGTAGTCTCCTCTGTTTCATGACTGAGTCCACAGGACAAAACAAATCAATACAGTTGACATGTAATTACTTGAGATTTTAATCTCAGAGTTTAGACATGAATATTTTAGAAGTTCAGACAGATAGACAACATCATATTTATCAAAAAAAGTGTGCTTAATACCCCATCCAAAATGTGTTAGAGTACGCATCAGCTGGATTTAAGGATAACACTTCAATTACACCATTTTTTGTTTATTTAAAATGAATCAGTACATTTTTAAACTTTTCTCATCAAACGGCAAGTTTCGGTGAAGATAATGTACATTAGGGCTAACTTGTGATTTATGACAGAATGATGGAATTGATTCATATTTTCCTAGTGGTTTGAAGTAGGTTGGCTTTTTATGTAGGGCGATTCATGGATTTGCTGAAGATTATATGCCGAATTCTTCCACGTAAACTTTCAGATTCACTGCAACTGTTTCCAGATTAATTTTTTGCTTTGACATTTATGTAACTTTTTCCTGTAAAAGATGTGAGACTTTGAGCCGAACAGGGATTTGTTTTATTTTTAAAGAGATTTTTAAAAGTTGGGTTTTTTCTTTCTCAATAATGACATTTGAATTCTCAGATCTATAATAACACATTGTTCATGAACACAATTTTTTCTTTCCCAAAATGTCCCACGATTTTACTTTCTTTCTGTTGTATTTTTATATCTTTATTCTTAATGCTTGGTAATCTGTTTTGGTTTGGGATTTTGTGGGGTTTCTTTGGTTGTTGTTTGGGTTTTGTTTGTTCATTTGTTTTTATTTTTCCTGCAGGCTTTGTCTTCTTAATTTATTTCCTCTGTGGCAAAATCAGTCTGACATATAATAGTGTATTTATACAGTCTGAGGCATTTTTTGAGCTGGTCATTGAATTAATAGAATTTGATGGTGGTTTATGTGGAGAGAAAACGGGGGGGAAAAAAAAGAGAAAAAACCTGCAGTAGTACAGAATATAAAATCTGCTAACAAACACTTGATGTTCCAAACCTAAAGAAGGACCATTAGCATACAGAGTTGCCTGTGCAGCTTAGCAAAATGTTTTATGGCATCAGGACATAAGTTTTTGAATGCAGACTAAAGAGTTTTCTACTAAAAAGACAAAACTGCAAGAAACAATTCAGTACCATACTCCACAGGTGCTACAAGTGACTAAGAGAGTGACAATCTTGTAGTCAGAGAGTTGCACAAATATATTTTGCCTTGTTTTAATGACATATATAAATTGAACCCCTCTTTAGTGAGGAGGTAAGATGAGCTTTTCAGTTCTCTTTATATCTTGTTTTTAGGATCTGGGTTTTAATACTTCCATGATTTCTCTCGCCAGTAAAAGCACTAGCTCACATCTTTGCGAGGATAAAATCATTCTAAAAAGGGACAGTCTTCAAAATATTACTGCTTATTTTTTCTGCTGAAATCCAAGATGCATCTGATTGTAACAAAGGTGATTTAATGAGGAACAGAGAATTAGTGTGACATTTTGGGTGATTATTCATACTACAGTCTCATTACTAAAAAATATTTCAAATTAGTTTAGATGCTCTGTTTGGTAGCTGTACTTCTGTATGTTTTTGCTGTCAGCAAAAGGGTGGGGGAAAAAAGCTTCTTTGTATTATTTTCAAATTATTCTAACACATAAGGTTGATAGCTGATGCATCCAGTCCTTTTCCTAACATCCCAGTGAGAGTTACAGTGAAAAAGATGCTATAATAAGGATGTATGGAGAGTAGTAGGCTTTAGGAAAAAGCTTAGATGATCTTTACAGCTGAAATAGAGGTAAAGCAAACACTGAAAGATGTTTCACCAAAAAAACCCGCTGCATCAATAGTGTGAAATATATTCCTTAAAATTGTTTACATCTCAAAGATTTCAAAGCATTATCTTTAATAAACTAGACTGACAGCATACCTATACTTATTGCTAATGTGAAAATACAGAGCTGTAAGGTGAGTTGTATAATATTTTTATGTATGGCTAAACAGAGGCATATACATATTCAGTGACTTCTCTTTCCTGCGACTCAGTGGCACTGAGAAACTTCAACCAGCAGCTCTGATGTCCAGAAAACTTCTCTCTTCTTTTCCCAGTAATTCCTTTTGACCTGTCCAGAACTAATTACCATCTGTCTCACGTTGCTTTCCTAGATGAAGGTGAACTAACAGTATTAACATGACTACAGTAATGCCTACCAGCAGATTTCATTGGGCTGTTGCCAAACTGACAGCATCCCATCTGCTTTTTGAGGACATGTTGCAACAAAACTCAGGTGCTCTTTTAATGACCTGACATAACTATTTAAAGAGATGTTTATGATTATAATACATTGCACTCTTAATTACAGCAGCAGGGATTAGTTCTCTTTATGCTCTTACACTGTTTGTTTTTCTTGTCGCAGTCTTCTTACCTACTCCTTCAGCATATTAATTATATCGCATTAGATTCCCTTAGATCAATCCAAATTCAGATATGGTGTTTAAGAGAGCCTAACTTTTCATTTCTTGCATGAATGCACACCAGAATGGAGGTGGTTGTCTGCCTAACCTAGTAAATCGTGTATGTGAGAAACTTTACTGTCCTGAACTCAGTTTGGGTGCTATTAAATACACGGAGTGTAGG
>NW_010392336.1:55258-63088 GCF_000710305.1 Buceros rhinoceros silvestris | reverse complement strand
ACATTTGAAACTGTGAATGAAGCTGTTTTCTTTGACTTCCCAGCCACCTGAGTTAGTGAATAACCTTTAAATTAAAACTGTGAAAGAACAACTGAGGATGTTTAGTATTCCCAGATTGCTGGTGAAGGAAGAAAAGGTAAAATCCAAAATGGCGGAGAAGAACAATATTCCCATTTGCATGAAGAATCGAGACAACTCTTATAATCCATAAGAGGATTTTGCACTTTTGGAATGCAATTCATATGGGTGGTATCCCCTAATATGTCAACTTGTCTCCATATTTTCTATGGTTATAAAGGGAGGTTAGGGTGACTGGATATCTACACTATATATGTCTACATGAGAAAATTAATACCTCTCTCCCTTTCATGAAAACTAGATGGTTCAATTTAATGAAGCTTCATCATTCTACTCACCAGTTAGTTGTGGTGAGCTGAAAAGAAATACTTACATGTCATACAGTAAACAGAAAATTGAAGAAGGCACGTTGGAGGAACTTCACTCCCTTTGGGAGTTAGGTAAATTTCCTGTTTCTAATGATTTCTTAGCTTCAGCATCAGCATATTCTATGCTCTTACACATAGTAAGAGATTCAAGAGAGCTAATGACCATCTTAGAAAATATATGTCATGGGAACTTTCTGATCTTTCTTCGCCTTCCTGCTTTACCATTTTTACCAAATGGCAGTGCTGGTACACAAAATGGCTAATTTTTTTTTTTCTCTGAAACCTTTTCCATAATGACCTCATTACACGAGATTCTAATCCATTTATGCCTTTGGAGTCAGAAATTGCCCCAGAATTACTGCCCATTAGACTGTTTTTTACGACAGACCCACTGGTGTCTTTAAACTCACAGTTCCTTTCGTACTGCAAATCTGCGAGCATGGCTTCTGATACAGCAGGAGCTTAGTCGAAGGCTATTTCTTAAAGCCTGTGGTACTCTACACTCGAGAATTCCAACATCTTAATGAATTGCCAGATACACCTACACAGGCCATTAACAGGATATCTGTGAGATAAACATGTTAATGCAACATGGGAAAGAAAAAGTCTGTCCTCTTTCATTGTAGTATAAACTTTGCCTCTGAGTCTAAACAAATGAAACTGAGCCAAATTTGGAGCAATTGTAGCGTTGAGGAGAAATTAAAAAAAAAAAAATTGTCTATATCCTAATAGCATAATAGGCTATCGGGCACCAAGCAAGATTTTTAGCCAGACAGGAAAAAAAATAGTATAAACAGCTTAAAAATATGTCATAATACCATGCAACATTTTCCTCTGTATATCATAAAAAATCCCAAGCGAATACATAAAACAAAATTATTTATAATCTTTACTAGAATTATGTAACTGTTCTTGATGTCTTTTTGAGCTTCCAGAAGGCTGAGAAATCTTACACGGTACACAAATTTGCCATGTAAGAAAGGCTTAAAATTAAAATTGTCCATGTGTAATCAAACATAAATTTAGATCCAAGTATCTTTACATCGGTTTCCATTCGGCTCTATCTGTGTCTCTTCTATGATGCTCTCAGACCTTTAGCTTTCACATATCAAATACATATAACTTGTGCCAAGATCGCTCACAAAGATTCTTTTTCAGCCTTGTAGTGTTGAAGAGGCCTGTCTCAGTTACACTGATGCTGTTCAGTGTATATTTCCTAACCAAACTCGGTTGAAGTGAGTATCAGCATTCACATTTCTACATAGATGTGCACATGCATTTGAGATTATGTGTCACCAAATTCAGCTGCTCCATTAGCTGCAGCTGTAAGACTGACAGTGTTGGTAGTATTGAATTTAATCGTGTAAAATATCTATTATAGATCACCATTTCCCCCTCTGTATTTTAAAATGATGCTAAATGGATTTTTCTTTGAGCAGGCTTTATTATCCATCTGTATCTGTTGGATGTACATGGATTAGCCTAATAGGAGAAATGCTCTCATAAGACAGCCATCATCTGCTTTCAAGGAAGTACCTCCAACTAACTACAGTCTCTTTAGGAAATGGAGGGAGGGAGGAAGGAAGGAATCAAAACCGTAAAACTATTTATTAAGCCTCAAAGGGTCAACAGACTTTCATTTTGTCTGCTTGCAATTAATTTGTCTGACATTTTAATTGAGACAGTCTAAAACTCTCTAACCTTCTTTTATATGGTCTCTGTGCTATCTTTTTCTAGGTGTCAATTAAAAAAAAGTACTCATCAGACAGAGAAAAAGAGAGAAATGAAAGTGATGAAACAAGTGCGAGTAACGTTCCTATAGTCATATAATCAGGGAGATAAATTAGCCACAAGAGGAGGCGAAGTGAAAAAGGACATCTGTACAACACAGAAATACAAAGGCACTGGTATTTCATTAGACTTTATTAGCTGCAGGGAAATGGAGCGTGAGAGAAAATCACGGCTTTGTTGAGAAGAGGAAGTCAGTCATTTATTATTCCAAGCCTTATAGTCTCAAAATGTTAGCAGTCTCAGGTTCACCTTTCCCACCCAATTCAACCTGGGTAAAAATAATGTTACTTCTCTATTGTTTTGAATATGAGTGTTTTCCCAGCCTCTCTCCCTGCCGCTGTATCTCAGAGAAAGAATAAACCATTTTAATTATTTGCCGATAAGAAAACTATATCGTTGATAACAAGAGTCCTTGCTTTCTATCCTCTTCCCTTTAACCTAAACAAGTTTCTGAGACTTCATCTCCCATAGCAACAGGTATAAAATTTTTGTGATTCCTGATATGATGCATCAGTATGTTACTGGTGATGAAAGTATGTGACTAGGAATGAAACTTGTTGTAAGTCAGGCGAACTTGGGGAAGCACTTACTGAATACAGGATTCCTTATTACAAAAGGTGCCAGCCAAATGACAACTCAAATTCCCTCAAGATATTTTTATTGTAAATTGTAACTTAGGAATTACAGTTAGCCTCCACAGTTTCACCCGGAACACCCTTTAATGCTGGACCTGATGACTCCACAAATGGCACAGAGCTAATCTCACACACATTCAGGCTGGGTCTCGGAAGGTGGAATCCCGGCTAAATTTTAACGTTCTGCTCAAAATTCCTGAGATGGCCACCATCAAATTACGTCTGATTCTTTTGCCTAAAAGAAAGAGAAGCAAGCCATGTAGAGCCTCACAGGAGAGGTTTAACCATATTTTACATTTTTTATAATGTAAAAAAAAAAAAAATTAGTAAAAGAGTATCTGAATTTCTGCCACTCCCAGGCAAAACATCTAAATAGAGCATCAGTGTATATTGCCAACTCATGTTACATTTCTATGACAAAATAACTGGTACATTTTTGTTACTGGATGTTTTATAAATCATTGCCTAAATGTTGACAACCTTCCTTTGTCTTTTGGTAGTAATTTTTCATATGTCAAAATAGGAATTTTTTTCAGATCTCATTTACTTCATTCATTACGGTTTGGCATTTTATGCACTTTGTGTTCTGAGCTGCTCCTAGACTCACAAGACATCTTGTATCTCAGCCCAAGTACCACACTTACAGACCTCTCTCACTGCCTTCAAAAATTAACCTATGGTGCTGGGATAATTTTTTATGTTAGTAGAACAGTGTATTTCAGATAAGAGACTTCTTAACCAGCCTTTCAAGACATATTGTCACCCAAAATCATCAATTACTGTTGATTGGTTTCAACAAGCAGCCTAAACCAACTATATGCACTTATTTGACTTGGAAGATTGCATGAAGTATGTGTTTTAATTAATGTATTAAATGATTACAGAAAGTAAGGTTTAATGTACAAAATATTTCATGTTGAAACATATTAATGAATTTGCAAGGGGCAAAGGGTAACATTAACTATGATCTACTTGCTAGGAAGTCAAGCAGAGCAGATGAGATCTTGTTAAAAGATATTCTTCAAGCAAAGACATAGCATAGCTACAAGCTGGAGTCATTGTGGAAATGTGAGGTGTGTCCTTTTTTTATAATCAACAGGTAAAATAGCTTAATTACATTGTATGTATCAAGTAGAAAGCTGATACCACATGGATGAAGAGGGAATTGACTTAGAGCAACTAAAGGCAATCAAAAATACTCTTTAGTATTCAGTAAGAGGTTGGGGAACATGCTTAAGCCCCAGCAGTCTTAATGTATATATCCCACTGATTTGTTTATCAGTGGTAAGGAAGACTGACCACACATGAAGAAATCTGATATACTGAAGAAGATTAAGTGCTATGAAAGAATGATTTTTACAGCAGCACTCAGTTAATCCCCTCCACAGTGCAAAGGGCTTTTCTTTTATAAGACAAACCCTATCCTTGGTGATGGATCAACTATCGCAGTCTTGTCTTAGCTATACAATCTGTTTTCCCTGTAATGAACAAAAAAACATGTTTATTCAGTAAGCTGTGGCATTCTGTAGAGAGTTATGTCACATGTGACATAAACCTATTCGCCCTTTTGGTATCACAAAGAAAGTAAATGTATGAAAGATATGTGAGATTCTTTTAAGAGAAAGGATCTGGTTTCTTGTAACTACTTGCAGCATGTATAGACCAATAAATATCTTAAACATTCCAGTGACTTGAAGTTATTCTTGAATGTATTGGCATCTCCAGTTCGAAAGATTGTCTGTTGTCTCCACAGATAACAGAAAGTTTAGGGACTAGACAAAGGTCCTTTTCAAATTTCATATAATCTTTAACCTTTCATGCACCAACTGTGAAAATCAATTAGCCTTGGTGAAACTACGCTGCTGTATGTTCTCAATAATGAAAAATACCAACTGTGCTCTGGTAATTTTCTCTCTCTGTAAAAAGAAGGATGGCGCTTCTGAATTTCTTTCATTATTTGCTGCATAGAATCGCCTTTTAACTTCTGCTTTTGGAAGTCACCAGCTTTGCCAGACAGATTAACACAGGACACTCTTTAGAAAGGCAGGGAAACTATCCTGTAGCACAGTCCTGACGTTTCTGATTCTCTAAGGCTGGTGTGAAGCCAGCTCTCAAAGTAAAAAGCATCTGATTGGGTGCCAAAGTGAACTTACGCTAAATCCTTGATAATATTTTGATGCCCAGCAGTGCCTCAGGAATTTACAAGCTGTCCTCTTACAAATGTCTTCTGCTTCTTTCTTTGCTTAGGAAGATGACACAGCATCTTTGGACTAGGGAAACTCGAAGACAATGTTTGAAGGAGAGGGTAGGAAGAATCTCAGTCTGTGCATCGATTACAACTTTGTAGCAAATAGAAAGGTACATCTGCCTAGCATCTGATATCATTGAATTCAGCATAAATAAGAATAGAAATGAAAAAAATGCACTTCTTAGGTTCCAATGCATATTATCTCTAAGTCAGTCCAGGTGTGACTGTGAGATTACCTTCTGTTCCCTCTCCCTCTCCCTCTCCCTCTCCCTCTCCCTCTGAAGAGTCTTAAGTTTCTTTGGATCCTTCTATTACTTCTACTAGTAGGCCTACACAAATCTAGGAATACATCAGGAATGGATCTGATTTAGGTATAGATCATTGGAATAATCAATTGTGTAGGAGTCATTCTCTAGAGAGTTTTCTCTCCCTATTAAGAACATAGTTGTTGAGAAGCATCTAAGTTCCCTTCACTGTCAGGACAGAGTGCTTTTGTTTAGCAGAAAAATTAAATTTAGAATAAAATCCTCAAATATTCTTATTAACTTATAGTATTATACCCTAGCATCTTTCTGACCTCTTATTTTCACTTCAGTGACATCAGTTGTTTGTCACAGCAAGAACAGAAATACCACTGGCCCAGTCAATTGTTTCTCACAAAATAGCAGAGGGAAGAGGACCTCCCTGTAATTGAATTTTCTGAATGATAATAATATAAATTTCTTCTTCAATTCAAATCCATGCTCAAGTTCTCTTAATTTCTGCAGAAATTCTAAACATTGTGCAGCAATCCAAGTAAAATGCAATGGTCCAACATCTCCTTGAAATCAGAATTAGAGAATCAGAGCCCTTGGCCAAGGAAGGCGTATGGGGAAAATACTGAAACTAAGTGTATAAACAATGCACTATTGACAGAAGCAGTGCTAATATGCTTTGAATCATTATTTCACGACAGTCTTCAGCTGTGAAACAATTATGTTCAGCAGATAGAAGCATCCAAGGTACCCCTGGATTCAATGTCTGGAAATGGAAGGAAAGGCAACGCAAGGTAAGAGAGGTTTGCCGCCAGTTCTGGCTTCGGTTAAATAATAAACACTGCAGTGGGTTTTTTGTCCTCATAGTTTCATGATTATGTATCAGTAGAAAATCCAGTGAACAGAACTGAAAAGAACATTACAAGTTAAAACAACAAATTCTGCATGATTTCACTTCTTTATTAAAACAAGAAATTAGAGTGGTGTGAAAAAGAGATGATTTGGTTATTATTGTATAAATTCCTACTTTTTCCTGTACTTCCTAGGTATGTTTTGCTTCTGTAGGTCCTTCATAACATAAATCAAACCTGAATATATCTGTGTGAAGTTTATTTTAAAAATTGAGTTGTTTACAGTGCTTACTGAGAAAAAAAAACAGTAAAGACTTATAAATTGCATCATAGATCACTTACGAATGACTGAATCAGGCTTCTAATGTTTTCTTCGGTATTTGTTAATACAGGGAAATATATTGAAACTAGAAAAAGTCAGGGTTAGTTAGGCATTTAAAATAAATTGTGTTAATATTGTTCTAGTGTGTGCAAGGGAGAATATAGGGATATTGAAACTAGAAAAAGTCAGGGTTAGTTAGGCATTTAAAATAAATTGTGTTAATATTGTTCTAGTGTGTGCAAGGGAGACTATAGAGAAAGAACAGAAGAGGTGTTTCAAATACGTAAATCTTCTCTGTCATGTCACATTTGCTGGAGTGATGATTGTCTAAGTTCCTAGATATGATAGTCTACACCGACAGTGATTTTACATTACACGGTCTTCAATTATTTTCCTCCATTTGCAGAGGTAAATTGTAGGGTGTATCAGGACAGGAACTGACCTCCACAATTCTGCATCACTAAGGTGAACAAAAATCTAAAGATACGTGATGTATTGCAGCAGTAATTAGCCTGGAATATTTTTGCTGCTCTTAATGTACTGATAAAGTTTCAAACACCTTTCCCAATTTATGCAGAAACATGTTTTATACACTGCAATATCTGATCTTTCAATCAACAGCTTTTCTCTCCAATATAGGAAAAAGTTAAAAAAAAATCTATGGAGATGAAAAAACACCAACAAACTAGTGAAATATACTTCTCTTGGAACTTTTTGAAAACTAGAATTTGTCCAAGAACTAGGGATTTTCATTAATTTTGGACTAGAGTAACTTAATGGTGTCAGATGTTTTTTATCCCAACCAAAGTACAATGTAACAGTTGCTTCCTTGTTGTAATTTTAATTTCAAGAATCTGCTTCAAAACAGTTCTGAATCCATCCATATATTGTAATATGTAGTATTACTCAAAACCAGACATGAATTATTCAAAATGCCAATAGAGACTTATTGTCTGAAGGAAAAGTTACCCAAAATCAGCTTGTGAGTTTGTCCTGGTGACATCTGATCAAGTGGCATGTGAGCTGGCCACAACAATGAAAGTGGAGTTCCATTAGCTGCTTTCATCCCAGTCCAGTTGATATATTGGTCTAGCATAAATCTGTCTTTCCTGGATCAAGTGACACAAGGAATCTTGACACAGCATTTCCTTGCATGACAAGGGGAAGACAATAGGAGCCTAAGAAATGCATGTGCCCAAGTACCACTGGCTTTAAATAAGCAGCCAGCTCCTCTCAGTCTTTAAAAATCCCAGTCATCACTACAGAGTGTCGAATTTTCAGCC